>NC_065445.1:65490322-65796098 GCF_917563875.1 Diabrotica virgifera virgifera | reverse complement strand
GATACGATAATAGGATACTTTCCGAGAATTTAGATAAGTGCCTGTTAAGTTGCTCTCTTTAGACATGCTTTTGATAAATGATTTTGTTTGTAATATACATATAGTAGTGCCCGTTTCTTTGGCACACTACTGTACCTGGTCCCGCGTAGGAAAAAAAGTTAAATAATAGCAAGCTGAACATTTGTTAATAGCTTAACGGTGTCTATTTGGGCAAACTTTGATGTAAGGGAACACTGGAACAGGGGAAGTTTTAATTGTGGAACAGTTTAAAAATTTGGAAGGTCAGATTACAAAAACGTCCCATGTATTTTGTCGGACAGAACATCGAATTGATTTGTTACCCTTTCATTAAACTCTCATGCAAAAATCAGACTGCTATTACTAATTAACATGATTCCTGTCATTTGACATGTTCTTCGTGTTCCACTCCTTAAAAGTCTTATTTTTTAAAGAGAGTTTAATGAAATGGTAACAAATCAATTGGAAGTTATATCATATTGGAACGATTTCGTAGTCTGACGTTCCAAATTTTTAACCTGTTCCACAATTAAAACTCCCCCTGTTCCAGTGTCCCCATACATCAAAGTTTGTCCGACTAGACACCATTAAGCTATTAACAAATTTTCGGCTATTAATCAACTTTTTTTGGTACGCGGGATCCACACCTATATTTAAATATATTAGTAAACAATTAAGCATGCCGAATGTTGTAAGTAGTCTTGTAAACAAAACTTACACATGTAGGTATTAGTGCAGTATTAGTTACTAGTAAAATACCTATGTTGAAGACGTTTCAACTTGAAACGTCTAAAGTCTAACTAAAGTGTTGGAAAGGGGCGGCAAATATTAAGTTGCGCACAGGCGGCCAACACTTTAGCGGCGGCCCTGCCGCCACGGTAAGCAATACATGGTCTATGCTGAATTGCTGAATATTAATTACAACCCATTACAGCAGATTTAACTACATACTACATGATATGATATATTTATTTAACTACATACTACATTGATACTAACCAAATGAAAAAAATAAAACAATGTATTAGTGCTTTGACGCAGTGGTCGTTTTCAGCACAGATAGAAAAATTATTTTGTATCTATAAATATCTAAGATATTTGAACCCTTCGTGTAACTTTGCGTCGATTGATATACGATTTCGCCATTTTTGAGTCATTTTTGTTAAACTTCCGGTCATAACTTTTAACCGGAAATGACATCAAAACCTGAACTACATATTCAAGCTCGACTTTTCAATACACGTCGATTAAGGCCTTGTTCAGATAGGGCGGTTTGCCAACGTTTGACGCCGCGGTTTACCTGAAAACTACAACCGCCGCGGTTCGAGTTGCCAAGAAACAAATGGAATCGTACATAATATGCAATCGATCCGTCGTCAAACCTCGGCGGTTGTAAGTTTACTAGGGGAGGAATGATACCGCCAGTCAATCGCAGTGTGTGTACGATGCAAACGTTGGCTAACCACGACGTCAACCGCTGGAAAACCGCCTACATGAAAACAAGCCCTAAGATGTGTATAAGTATACAGAATGAGGCAAATAAAGGGCCTATTAGAAATATCTCGAGAATAAGGCAACAGAATCATGAAAATTTGATTTAAGGGGTTTTGAAGAGTAATCTATTTAATGAAAATATTTTGATCTATTTGCTACTTCCGGTTATACCGAAAGTTGCTTATAACTTCGTTTTTTTTAATGGGACACCCTGTATATTTTTACATTTTTGGATTCTCTTCGATGTCTTCTTTCTTAAAATATGAGGTTTTGTAATATTATACCGGGTATTTTAAAAGATAATCACGTTTTTGTATTAATTTCGTAGCAATATTCACACCCTGTAGAATTGTAGTATTTGACAAATAAAACTCTACTTACGTTCAAATGATTTTTAATATAGTCTACTATTGTTAAGAATCATTAGTATAGCTAAATTTTTAATTTTAGTATACAGGGTTGGTCGAAATTCGGAATGAGTATTTTCTGAGTTTTCTTAAATGGAACACCCTGTATTTTAGTATTGTAATAAAATGATATTTTATGGTACTTTTTTATTTCTTAAGCATTCCCTATACCTAACTGCTTTAATTTGTGCTTAATTGTTAATCAAACCAACAATCTTAATTACGTAGGTATTTTGATAGCTAAACCATTATTGGTAATTTTAAGGATCAGTCTGCATTAATATGTACTTATTTCTGAAAAATTATTTGTGATTGAATTTTTTCACGGCCAACCTAATAAAATTTTATGTATTTTTTGTTGCAATTAATGTTTAGTTTGAATCACCAATAACTCACAAATTAAAGTAATTAGGTGTAGGGAATACTTATAAAATAAAAAAGTACCAAGAAATATCATTTCGTTACAATACTAAAATACAGGGTGTTCCATTTAAGAAAACTCAGAAAATATTCATTCCGGGTTTCGACCAACCCTGTATACTAAAATTTCAGAATTAGCTATACTAATGATTCTTAACAATAGTAGACAATATTAAAAATCACTTAACCGTAATCAAAGTTTTTATTGTCAAACTGTTGCAATTCTACAGGGTGTGCATTTTGCTACGAAATTAATAAAAAAACGTTAATATCTTTTAAAATACCCTGTATAATATTACAAAACCTCATATTTTAAGAAAGAAGATATTGAGGAGGATCCAAAAATGTAAAAATATACAGGGTGTCCCATTTAAAAAAACGAAGTTATAAGCAACTTCCGGTATAACCGGAAGTTGCAAAGAGATGAAAATATTTTCATTTAATAGATCATCCTTCAAAACCCCTACAATTTAATTTTCATGATTCCGTTGCCTTTAGTTCTCGAGATATTTCTAATAGGCCAGTTATCTGCCTCACCCTATATACATATAGGGTGAGGCAGATAACGGGCCTATTAGAAATATCTCGAGAACTAAAGTAAAGAAAATTATGAAAATTGGAATATAGGGGTTTCGAGGTGTGAGCTATTTAATGAAAATATTTTGGTCTCTTTGCTGCTTCCGGTTATACCGGAAGTTGATTGTAACTTCGTTTTTTTAAATGGGACACCCTATATATTTTTACGTTTTTGGATTCTCCTCGATTTCTTATTTCTTAAAATATAAGGTTTTGTAATATTATACAGGGTAGATTAAAAGATAATTACGTTTTTTTATTAATTTCGTAGCAAAATTCACACCCTGTACAATTGTAGTAGTATTACATCAAAATCCCTTTTATGTTCAAATGATTTTTAATATGGTCTACTATTGTTACCAATTATTAGTATAGCTAAATTTTGAATTTTAGTATACAGGGTGGGTCGAAACTCGGAATGTGTATTTTCTGAGTTTTCTTAAATGGAACACACTATATTTTAGTATTGTAATGAAATGGTATTTTATGGTACTTTTTAATTTCTTAAGCATTCCCTATACCCAACTGCTTTAATTTGTGCTTAATTGTTAATCGCGCCAACAATCTTAACTATGTAGATATTTTGATAGCTCAACCATTTGTCAATTTTAAGTATCAGTTTTGATTAGTATGTATTTATTTCCAAAAAATTATTTGTGATTGAATATTTTTACGGCCAACCTAATAAAAGTTCAGGTATTTTGTGTTGCAATTAATGTTTGGATTGAATCACCAATAACTCACAAATTGAAGCAGTTAGGTATAGGGATTGCTTAAGAAATTAAAAAGTAGCCTAAAATAGCATTTCATTACAATACTAAAATACAGGGTGTTCCATTTAAGAAAACTTAGAAAATACTCATTTTGAGTTTCGACCAACCCTGTATACAAAAAACGAAAAATTTAACTATGCCAATAATTCTTAACATAGTAGACTATATTAAAAATCACTTGAACATAAACAGAGTTTATTATGTCAAACTACTACAATTCTACAGGTTGTGAATTTTGTTACGAAATTAATAAAAAAACGTAATTATCTTTTAACCTACCCTGTATAATATTACAAAAACTTATATTTTAAGAAAGAAGAAATCAAGGAGAATCCAAAAATGTGAAAATATACAGGGTGTCCTATTTAAAAAAACGAAGTTACAACCAACTTCCGGTATAACCGGAAGTAGCAAAGAGACCAAAATATTTTCATTAAATAGTTCACACCCCAAAACCCCTGTATTCCGATTTTCATAATTTTCTTACCTTGAGTTCTCGAGATATTTCTAATAGGCCCTTTATCTGCCTCACCTTGTATTTGTTGTCTAGGTTGCTAAGGCGCGGCAAATAGTAGATAAATCGCTTGTACTACTTCGCCGCTTTAAAACTGTACTTCCAATTATAACTCTAAAACCGGAAGTCAAATGTCAAATCTCTTACCTTTAATACCACCTTTGGATTATAAAGTCTCATTAAACACATTATCTGTCATCCTATCTGTTCAAATACCGGAGTACTTATGTTTACGGGCGGACAGACAGACATGGATAATTGAATGTTTTCACATTTTAATGTTATGAAATGGATGAAAACAATAAATACTTATTTAAGATATCTACATCATATTGTTATATTTATAAATCTTTTTCATTTATTTACATTTTCGGAATAAAGTGCACTATATAGAACACAAAAGACGATAAATTAGACTCTGCATCGCAAGTACATCCATTCAATGATAAACGCGTATTCTTATTGTCCGGGTTAGTATTTCGAGGATTTCAGTGCCAACCATTTTAACAAATAACCTACTATATCACTCGAACGACCCTGGTAGCATGCTGCGTGTATGTATTTTCCAATTCTATTTCTAAGTATAAAAAAATGTATGTAGTTCCCTGACACTGACCGAAATAAATCTTGCAAATCATAGGAATTTTCGAGAATGGCTCGTAGTTGTGGTAACTTTAGGTTTATCTAAAAGGGGCCCAAGGCATATTTTATCAGATGGTCAAGAAAAATAAATACAAAATTTTTCAAAACAAAAAGTTATTATGGTGTTTTAGATAAACAAAAGCAGTTTCGTCCATTCAATAATATACAAATGAAAGCATATTTTTAATTAATGACAGATAAGACGAGTAGATAACATAAAAAAATAGTCGGAATAAAATTGAAAGTATGTTGCCTAGCAACCCAAAATGGATGGTGATCAGCAAATCTCAAAAACCTGCCAGTCAATTGAAAATAAAAAACCAATTAATTCAACACTTTCACTCGTATGTAGTGTTGCCCAAATGCAAGACCAAGACGAGACTTAGATAGTCTTGGTCTTGGTCTTGCACCAGTGCACCTGGTCTTGGTCTTGGTCTTGGTATTGCGCTCCCGGTCTTGGTCTTCCAGCAAGAGTCTTGCAAGTCTCGCAGTTGCCCATTAGCCTATTGCATATCTTAGAACAACGTAACAGAGAGGTACATTTTAAGCTTGAATATCATAGCCATAGTAAAGACTAGCCAAATTATTAGGTTTGTTCTAGCAAACAGTCAAACTAGTCAGAAACCGTCAGCAAACAGTTGGTCAGTGAGAGAACATAATACAGTCACCAGTGCTATCCCCTCTATTCGCGCTGGTCGACTATTCGCTGATGGTTTCAAACCGTTTGAAACTGATGCTAGAACAAACCTAATAAATATCTAAACCACTGACATCGGGTAGGGTTTGAACCCACGATCTAAGTGATACCTGCCTGTGTTCTAACTAACTAAAGTTAAAACTACCTTTTAACACCCACAAAATTTCATTTGGATATCTCAACCGGTTTTAAAGCAATAAATAAATCGTCAGTTTGTAAGAAAAATTTCAACACCCCCTTTTTGGGAAACGAAGCATTTATAAAATAAACGTTTATGAAGCAAGCTATCATTACTTTTTCGTGCAGAATTACCCATTAAAGTTTGCCATACTTATTTAAAAACATCCGGATTGATGAAAAACATGGCTAGTTACCTAACTTTTTTATTATCCAATATAAGTGAAAGAATAAAAAAACATAATGCTAAGAAAATATGAGGCTATAAATGGGTTTTAATTTCAGTATGCTATTGCATGCTTGAATAATAAGTTAGCATAATGCTAGAATATTCCACAGAGTGAGAAAAAACACAGGTTGATTGGTACACCCAGTAAACAATGACAATAATTGACCTGCCTAGCAACAATATTATTACAGCAATATTTATAAAGAATAAGACAGCATATTAAAAAAAGCACTTAAATTGGACAACAGGTTTAGGGAATTTGAGACATTAAAAATGACCCGTTTTTAAGATGGTGCGTTAATTTCTTGGATAAGTGTATGTCGTTAAAATAATATTTCGGTATTTTGTTTACACGATATCCGGCATTATCAGTACTTTTGTCTCGTATCAGTATCTTATGATACTTTTAAATATTAGCCGCGCTATTTCGGCCTATTTTGTTTAGACGAGTCACTTCATGGCACAGTCAGCATAAACAATACATAATAGTATTATTACTGGACAATTAATATCAGAGCGAAGAAGTTGGCTGCTAGGAAATAATGTACAAAATATTTTATTTTTACATTATAATAATGACCTCTGAGTACATGTCAAATGTGTCAAGTGTTTTTTAATGGTTATTTTGATTCGCTATGTAAGTTTATGGTATTGTTCGTTATGCGCATAAATCCAATTTTCAAAATTTTTTTACAATTTTACTTTGTTTCTCATAGAGTATCTATGAATATAGCCGAACTTATAATATACTCCCTAAAACTACCCTCAGTTCTAACTGCAAGACGCAAGAGTCTCGCAGGCTTAGTCTTGTTCTTGCTTATTAAGTCTTGCATGGTAAGTCTTGGTCTTGGTCTTGTGAAAACGCAAGAAACTGACCAAGACTGCAAGACCAAGACCAATTTTGGGGAACACTACTCGTATTTTTGGGGAACACTACTCGTATGTGTACCTTGGAACAGTCGTCAACTCGAAATGGGATCAAACAACCGAAATACGATCTAGAACTGAAAAAGTCAGAACAACATTTAAGCATGAGAGGTATGTTCACCCATTGCGGTATATCCCTCCCACTAAAATTGTGGCTGCTAGAATGCTGTGTATTGTCAGTCTTGCTGTATGGCGCAGAGGCCTGGACAGTAACGGAAACATTAATGAAAGAGCTGGAGTCATTCGAAATGTGAGTGTACCGACGTCTCCTCAAAATATCCTGGACGACCCACAACACCGGCGTAGAGGTATTGCACCGAATGGGAAAACAAAAGGAAATCTCTTTCACAATTGGGAGACGGAGGCTTAAATACCTCGGTCATATTATGAGACATGATAAATATCAAACGCGAACTTGGAAGAAGAAGACATCATGGATTTAAAACTTACGGTAATGGTTTGGACTAACATCGATCGAGTTATTCAGAAACACCGCAAAAAATATTAAAATAGCTATAAAAAACTCTAACATGAAGTAAAAACCTTCTTCTTCTTTAAGTACCGTGCCCAAATTTTTAGGCGTGGGTAGCTTCCATAACAATTTGCCGATATCGTTCTCGATCTTGTGCAGCATGTAACAATTGATCTGCTGATAAGCCAGTCCATTGACGAAGGTATCGGAGCCATGAATATTTCTTTCGACCAATTCCTCTTTTTTCGTCGATCTTTCCATTGAGTATTAACTGCAGCATCCTGTGTCTGCTACCTCTCATTATATGCCCCAGATATTCAAGTTTTCTCTTTTTTATCATCTTCATTAAGTCACCTTCGCCTTGACCTACTCTGTTTAAGACTTCTCTGTTTGAAATGCGTTGAACCCAAGATATTCTGAGCATTCTACGATACGACCACATCTCAAAGGCTTCTAATTTGTTCATCATGTTAACCTTCATGATCCAGGTTTCACATCCATATAGTAATACAGGATACACATAACATTTTAGGAACTTGATTCTTAGTTGTAAGTTCAGCTGAGAGTTGCTCAGAATAGATCTAAATTTCATAAATGCTCCTCTTGCAATTTCTATACGAGTTTTAATTTCTTCATCCGGATTTAGTGTCTCGTTTATCCAACATCCTAGGTATTTAAAATGGTTAACTTTTGTTATTGATTCATCACTGACAATTAGTTGCATAGGACCGACGTCTTGTTTACTAACCACAAGTAACTTTGTCTTTGTTGCATTTATGTTAAGTCCGTTATTGGAGCATTCTCTAGTGACTCGATCAATAAGGAATTGAAGATCTTCGATATTTTCAGCCATGATCGCGGTGTCGTCTGCATATCTGATGTTGTTAATAGTTTCTCCCCCGATTAGAACTCCACATTGTCATTCCAAGGCTTCATTAAAAATTATTTCTGAGTATACGTTAAACAAAGTTGGGGATAACACACAACCCTGTCTGACACCTCTTTGAATGCAAATTTTGTCTGTTTCTTTGCCGTCTACCAGAATAGAAGCTTCTTGATTCCAATATAGATGTTGTAAAAGTCTCAGATCTTTATCATCTATTCCAATCATTTCTAGATATTCAAACAACCTATCATGTTGAACTCTATCAAACGCCTTCTCAAAATCTATAAAGCAGACGTAAATTGGTTTCTGTACTTCCCATGATCGTTGAAGTAATATTAACATTGAGAACAAAGCTTCCCTTGTTCCCAATCCTTCTCTGAAACCGAATTGTTTGTTTCCCATTGCCTCTTCACATTTCTGCTTGATTCTATTAAGAATTATCTTAAGAAGTAGCTTGAGAGAGTGGCTCATGAGACTAATTAGTATAAAGTCTTTACATGATGATGTATAAGGTTTTTTTGGGAGTGGAATAAATGTAGACTCCAACCATATCTGTAGATTCCAGTCTCGTATATATGGTTATAAAAGTTTGTTAATTGTGAGACATTGTCGTCATCCAGAAGTTTGAGCCAGTCTGATGGTATTTGGTCAGGGCCTGGAGATTTCCCATTTTTGCTCTGTTTGATGGCTTTTTCTACTTCCGCTTTTAAAATACTATGACCAGTATTCGTATACTTTGTGGTGTTCAGTGGTGGCCTCGTATCCAGGAAGTATCCAGTATAAACCACTTCTATGTAATTGGTATTTTTATTATAATTTAAAAATCCCAATGGATTGAATAAAATGTGTCTAATTCAGAACGTTTTCAGACCTATAGGTCCATCATAAGTAAATTTGAATACTTGCTAAATAGCTCCAGAACCAAACAATGGTTGAATTTATAATTCGATTTACATTATGTCAAATTAATATTGAAAAGGCTAAAAGCCGATGTTGAAAGATATAACCCCCGGGAACATGGTGAAACCCTACCAGGAAACTTAAACAACCATCTTAGGCTAACGTTGACTAACTAAGTGAGTTTCAACAGCTGTTCCAACCCATTAAAAAGTCTAAAGTCCGCTCTCCACCTCGATATAGAAAGGAACAGCCCATTTCATTCGTAGATTGCGTTATGTATAAGACGCCAACCACGAGTTATCTCGTAATTAGTAGTATAATTTGATGACATTAATTTGTCATTTTAGGCCATATTTCTTAAAATTGCCATAGCAATCAACGCGTTAAATGGAAATTTACACGTCGCACTATTGGACTAAATTAGAAGAGATAGAATAATCAGACAATATTATACCTATTAATTAGAAAGATGTTCTAACTATATATTAGTGGAAGAGACAAGAGGAGATCTGAATTCAAAAATGTTTTAAATAAAGAAAATCTACAAAGAAAAAGAAATGTTTTTCCTGTAGTTGGCTGTACACCATCAATCACAAAATTGGAAAAAATCCTTTGTAAAAGGTATAAAAATTTTTATTAAAAATCCCTTTAAAGGGCTACATCACAACAAAACGTTTTCGATTTTTTTATAAAATCATCATCAGTGTTAAGATAAACTTGGCTAGCTGAGCCACAAAAGAAAAATATTAGGGTAAACACCCTTTAAATATCACATTGATGCGTTATAAGTGCATACTTCGAAAAATTGCCTTGTGATGGTTACATGGCAACTGGGATAATGCCCTAAGGTAATGTATATCCCAACACGTGGGATCCAAAATTTACTTGTTTACATACCGATGACTTAATGGCAAATGATTTGCAATTATTATTTATTATTAATTATTTGCCATTAAGTCATCGGTATGTAAACAAGTAAATTTTGGATCCCACGTGTTGGGATATACATTACCTTAGGGCATTATCCCAGTTGCCATGTAACCATCACAAGGCAATTTTTCAAAGTATGCACTTATAATGCATCAATGTGATATTTAAAGGGTGTTTATCCTAATATTTTTCTTTTGTGGCTCAGCTAGCATCAAGTTTATCTTAACACTGATGATGATTTTATAAAAAATCGAAAACGTTTTGTTGTGATGGATCCCTTTAAAGGGATTTTTAATAAGAAAATTTTATACCTTTTACAAAGGATTTTTTTCCAATTTTTTTAGATAAAGAACGATACATGATGAACATATTGGGACCGTGCAACTTCGGAAGAGCGACACCTGGTTTCATAGCTCAGCAACATTTTTAGCACTTTTAATTATATTGGCCAATTATATTAGTCCTGGTTACTGGATAATTGTCAAGGCCATAGCCCAAAAACAATAAGAAGAAAAAGTAAGATTAAGGTTATGTTATTAAAAGGTAAACATTTTACTACAAGAAAAATGCCATTAATTAAATTCACTTTAATAATTACATATTATCATATCAATATTGTGGAGCAACATATTATAATTTTTACAATTTATAACACATCATTTGCGAAAACCCATTTTCTTCAATGACAGTAGGTTTAAAATTTACGTCAATTTGACAATTTCAATTAACAATAAGAATTATTTAAGAAATATATGTTAAGAAACTTGCAAGATTTGTCCGCTATACGCGCACGATCGTTTCTCATATCCCCTCCAAGTACTTGCACACAGCGAATTATATTACTACATCGGTTGGGGTCTCGTTTTAAAATATCTAAGCAAAGATAACAACTATATAGTTTACTTTGTATAATGAATCTTAAAAATTTCTAATAATTCCTGTTGTCGATTCACATTTATCCAAGTAGTTCAACAGTTACAGCTGTTACTGAGCTGTAGTTAATTAGAAAACCCCAATTACCAATCACATCAATATGTCACCAGTTCGCCCGTTCAAACCACAACACTGGCGGTTGGCGCGTGGTGTAGCAATCGGGCACAAAAATAGCGTCATTGGCACCTTTCTCAATCCCGTGACGTACTTGAGAACCATTAAGTGTGACGTCGCACCTATTCGGTGTTGTCACACTTTCGACTGCATTAAAACTTAGCGAAAGGTCGGCGAAACGTTACTGGACACATTTTTCGATTAAAAATAGCACAAAACATGTGAAAAAGTCAAGTTAAAAGACGGGAGGTATACAGAGGTAGAGATGCGTCGTTCCTGAAATAGTCGATTAGTACGACATCGCAAAGGGAATATAATGAATCAGTGACGATTTGGTTGTTGATTCTAAACTAACGTGTTACTAAATTACCAAAAGGGAAAAATTTTACAATTTTTTTTTATTTAGCTTAATGCCTCGACAACAACTTATGGTAATTCGCACGACACAGTTGATTTATGCAATCAGGTACCTAGTGTAATATGTAGTGTGTGTGTTGAGTAAATGTCTTGTTACCTAGCAAAATCGACGTCATTGTCTTTGCAAAGAGACGCTAATTGTATCCGAACGTCTGCAGTCCCTCCCGTGAGTAGCGATCCCACAAGGATAGAAACTATTTTTCATTTATTAATTTTTAATAAATGAAAAATTCTCCACCCAGGTGTGATTCAAACTCACGACCTTTAGGTCCAAAGGTAGGCGGTCGTACCACTGAGCCATAGAAGGGATTTGTCAAAATTAACGGCTAGTTGCTAGGGGTCGCCAACTTCTTAAAAATTTCAAGATCTTCTCTTGATCTTGTCTTGATTTCAAGACAAGAAGTAATTTTAGATTTCAAGACAAAACAAGAAATTTTATATCAATACCAAGAATTCTTGTCAAGAAAACAAATCTTGAAATATCTTGCTAATAATGAAAACCCTAAAACGTATTTATTTGTGAAGAAGATAACATTATTTTAACATAACATATCATATTTTAATTTATTGAACACTTTTTTTTTGCTAAAACGATTTGCAAAAATGTAAATTAAAAATAATAATTAATGATACTTACCTCATCCTGTTGAAAATAAAATTGTAAACTAGATTTTATTTTAAATAACAAATTTAGCACATTTTTTAATCGGAACTGATAAGCCATAAATTAATGCAGATAATATTTCTCATAAAGTCAACGCCTAGGAGATTTCTTGGCTTTGTTATTGTTAAAGCTGCTCTTGAAAATAGCATTTCCGCAGGTACAGATGTTGCTGGCGTTCCAAGAAAATCCTTGGCCATTTTCGATAATGTTGGGTAGATATTTTCGTGTCTTCCCCACCAATCAAATATATTCTCAGACCAGTATATTCTGACCTAGGTTCATTTATGTATTTTAATTTCATACTTCCAAGATTGTAAGTTATCATTGTCAGCGTTCTAAAATAGGTAAGTAATATCTAAATCAATTTCGTTATCTTCTTTTTCAGACTGGTGCTGGCTCTGGTATTGGATTCTGTAGATCATTCTGGGATTTATTAAAATAGTAAGCTTTAAATATTTCTTCAAATTTTTGTACTGCATCTGTTGTAGAAGCTTTTTCCAAGATGAAGAGGAAAATGCCTCTACTTTATGCCGAGGATCCAAAATAAGAACTGTACAGTATATCCAATTATGTAGTTTTGTTATAATGTTTTAGTATTTTATCTGTCGCAGCTTGAATGAAGTAAATTATTGATTACTCGTCAGTAGTGTCTCTATCAATTTAATTATCAGTAGTAGTTGCACAAGAGCTCTAAAATTATTGAATTTTTCCCGAGTGATACTTTGTCAGTTTTAGTGAAATTAGTGAAATTATGTCAAAGTGTCACGAGGGCAAAAGTTCTATATTAATTTTAGAGATCGAGTGCAATTTGTTGCGATTATTTCATGAATAAAACTGTTCAAAACCAAAATTTTATTGTAATTTATTTATGTAAGTACAAATTAGTACAATTAAACACACAGTTTTTATAAATATTTGACGGTTGAAAGTCATCACTTTTATAATTTTTAAAATATTAATTGTCATTAATGTCACTGAATGTATTTTTTCGTAGCAACGAAGGACATCTGACGTAATATACTTGACGACGGGAAATTATCAAAAATTATCAGTTTAATTTAGATTTATGTAGCTTTCTATTGGTCAGAATCTCCTATGAATGAAATAATTAAGTTAATGAGCCCAATATTTCCAGTTTGTCTAAAAGTAAGTTTACTCCAATTACCACCAATGGGAGTGTGCAATATTTTCCCCTTCGAGCCTTCGAGTATTGAAGAAAGTGTTTTAAAGCTTCTCAGATACTGACAAAATTTACTGATTAGAACCCATTCTTTATCTAATATTTTTCATTTATTTAGATTTTCCATCGGGACTCCCCCCCCCCCCCAGTGGCCGTGTTAGCACGCAACGCAATAAAAAGGTCGCCGGGGAATCACCGGACCGGGTAATCAAGAAATTTCAAGATCTTGAAATTTCTTGAGTCAAGACAAGATATAAAATGTCAAGAAAACATCAAGACAAGATTTTTTTAAATTTCTTGATTTCTCTCAAGACAAGACAAGAAGTTGTCAAGACAAGAATTCTTGTCTTGTCAACCCCTACTAGTTGCACCAACAAATCTTAAGCTCCAACTTAGCCCAGCTCAGCTTATAGATAGGTCTGCTTTGAGTCTCACATATGTTTCACCATAATTTCGATTCTTATCAATGCAATCCACTTGGCAATCCATTGGGCCAGCTGCAAATTGATCTAAGACTCAATGGTGCAACGTATATATTTCGTACTCTGAGCTTAAGGCACGCCTTAAGCTTAAGATATGTTGTTGCAAGCAGCCATAAATGTTTTTTAAAAGTCAAACACTACATAGATAACAATATATTATACATATAGTTGACATCAAAAAGGAATTTCAAAAATTACCCCGCACAAACCTTATGGAAAATGGGTCCCAGCGGATTTTGTTCATACTCTGGGAAAATACTCTTTAAAGCATCCAGATAAAAAGTTCTCATGGGCACTACGCAATCGTATGAAGGATTTTCAAGATAAAGAGGCACAAACTCGGAAAATTATAAGATTTACTGGGTATTCCAATTCCCTGTGTTACTGGTTATCTGGCAACATGTAAAAATTTGGATCAAGGAAAAGTACTAGTAGTCTAGGATTTTTTCCTGGCTATTCAATGGCGACCTTTACTTTGACCTTGACCTTCAACGGGCATTTTCTTCTAGAGTTTCGAGGGTTTTTAGCATTAAATTGATATAAACAGATTACTCATGGGTTTTTGGGATCGCTAAACACGAATATGCCATCAGAATTGACCTCCGGAGGACGTGATGTCCAGGGCCACTGCAGGGGACGTCACCTTCTAGAGTTTCGATGGTTTTCGGCATTTAGTTGATGCAAATGAATTACTGGAGGGTTTTTTGAGGCCGCTAAATACGAATATGCCACCAGAACCGCCTCCCGGTGCGAAAGGGGCTCCTGGAGTTTTGGTACTACATTAATGCAAACGGATCAGTTATAGGTTTTTGGGGTTGCTGAACACGAATACGTGATCAGCACAGACACAGGAGCACCTGTTGCCTAAGACATGTTATCTTCTGGAGTTTCGGAGGAATCATATGGATTACTCTTAGATTTTTAACTCCAGAAGATAGCCTGTCTTAGACACCAGATGCTCCTGTGTCTGTGCTGATCACGTATTCGTGTTCAGCAACCCCAAAAACCTATAACTAATTTGTTTGCATTAATGTATTACCAAAGACCCTTGAAACTCCAGAAGCGCCTTTCATTGACCTTGGAAACCAGGTGCTCCGGGAGTTGGTTCTAGTGTCATATTCGTGTTTAGCGACCTCAAAAACCCTTCAGTAATTCATTTGCATCAATTAAATGCCGAAAACCATCGAAACTCTAGAAGATGACGTCCCTTGCAGTGGCCCTGGCCACCACGTCCTCCAGAGGTCAATTCTGATGTCATATTCGTGTTTAGCGATCGTAAAAAGGCCATGAGTAATCTGTTTATATCAATTCAATGCTGAAAACCCTCGAAACTCTAGAAGATGACGTCCGTTGGAGGTCAATGTCAAAGTAAAAGTCGCCATTTTTGTGCCTCTTTATCTTGAAAATCCTTTATACGATTGAGTTGTGCCCATGAGAACTTTTTATCAGGATGCTTCAAAGAGTATTTTCCCAAAGTATGAACGAAATCCGCTGGGACCTAATTTTCATAAGGTTTGTGCGGGGTACTTTGCAAACATATGGAAAAACATCTTATTGGGCGAGTCAATGAAGCAGTAAAAAGCCTAAAACCTGCCAAATTTTGGCAGTTAAATTAATCTCAATGAAATTTTTTGCATTCGATTTATAGGAGCTTATGCCTGGTTGCACCAACAAAACTTAAGCTTAAGACGCGTCTTAAGCTCAGTTTATGAAACATACACGTTACACCATTGAGTCTTAGATAAATTTTCAACTTGTCATAATGGATTTCCACGTGTCATAATCGATTTCGATTCATAATTGAAATACAAATAAAGTGAATCACTAAAAGGAACGACTTGGCCCAGTTTTAATTTAGCCACGGCAGGATGGATCGAAATTTGTGTGATGTGGTCGACGAGCGAGTATTTCTTTGAGTATGGATGTATAGAGTATAAGCGGAGTCCCGATCTTTTTGGGTCAAGATCATTTGGAGCCAAATTATATAACGAACATTATAGAAGAAAAGCGAAAATTAGATTATTTTACTTTACTTTATTGTGTTCTGGAATAGAGTGGTCCTTAATTAAAATATTAATATAAGGACAGATTTTAGTTTTCGGTGTTTTACAGTTCGGAAGTTACTTTAATAAAATATGTCCAGAGGGTATTGTAATCACCATTAATTGCAAATAAAAGGCAAAATTATATTATCCCAGAGAACGGTAGTTCTCGCTAGTGGCGCACACCCCACCACCCCCTATCCCACTCACCCCCCACATGCGACACTATAAGCGAAGTTTTCGATTCTCTCAACCTGACTGAATTGAAAAATGGGCTAAATAACACCTTAAAGTTTAGTAAGAGACACGCCAATCGATCAACAATCTATTTTGGCCCAAGAGTATGGCTTTTATGGCCCTCCCCATTTGTGGTCTGTTTTTTGTTCTTGCCCCGAAAACTCCCAAAATTTTTGAAAATTTATGTCCGACCTCTGCAGGTTCTGATAGTAGCTTTCAGTTATAGTAGTTTTAGTGACGTATACAATATTCCAGCTAATACTAGATATTATTATTCCAGCTAATACCTGAAATTTGGCAAATACTATATGGAAAGATTTTTCAAAATAAAACTATAATTTTATTTTCTATCATAAATTTTTGCACCACGTAATATTCATATCATATCTTTGTAGCTGGAATACAAGAATAAGAAACCGCTAATCACCGTAAAAATATGAGTGGCTCACACAATAATGCAGCTACAAAAGAGATGATATGAGTATTACGTGGCGGGAAAATGTATTTTCATTTTGATGGAAAATAAAATTCTAGTTTTATTTTGAAAACTTTTCCATATTTGCTAAATTTGAAATAAAACGCGCCACAAAAGAGTAACTTTGATACAGTTTGCATTTTGAGGCTCTTTTGTGGAACATTTTAGTTTAAATTTAGCAATTATTATGGAAAAAATCTTTTAAAATAAAACTAGAATTTTATCTTCCATCAAAATGAAAATACATTGTTGCGCCACGTAATACTCATATCAGCTCTTTTGTAGCTGCATTATTGTATGCGCCACTTATATTTTTACGGCGTTTAGCGGTTTTTTATTCTTTATCAGGAGTTTTTCAAAGTTTGGTCACCTTTGTCGCATTCTCTCCCAAATGATCTAGTAGTTACGACACCAGATTTGTGATAAGACAATCCGAGTTCATATCCCAGCCATCCTAATAATTATGGCCGGCAAATGAACTCGGATTGCACGATCAATCTTAACGTCGTAACCACTACAACTACATAAACCATTTCGGCGATAATGGTTAAATGGATTAAACTTTTGAGTTCGATTACTTCTGAACGGCTTAACCGATTTTGATCATTAAACATGAGTTTAAAACGTATTAACAAGTAGTGTATGATTCATTTAAGGTCAAGTATGATAACTGAGGGTATTACAGGAATTATTGAGCTTGAAAAACCGTTTTCCCCATAAGAAATAGATTTGATCATACTTATGAAGCCGATAACTTAAAAATGTGAATTTTTTAAGATATGAGGTATACACCGTTAGACGCGTCTAGAGTCCCCCTACAAACACTCGGTTGGCGCAATTCGTAGGTTGAAATTTTAAGTAATTGTCGAAAAACCAAAATTTTCAAAGGTTGGTTTTTCAGTTTATCGACTATACTGAGCCATGTGTATGTCTGATCCTAAACTGCTCAGGCACCATTTGAAAGCTCAACTCAAATACCCACAAACATTTTCCCCTTTTTAAATTAAAATGGAGTCATACTTCTGAGCTCGGTAACTTTTGAATGGTATAACCGATTTTCAAAATTAGGCATGCGTTGGAAAGCTAATGATCAATACTATCAGAAGCCGCAAAGGCCGGACTTAAATTATTTAAATTTTTGGGAGTTTTGGGGACGAGAACGAAAAACAGACCCTAAATGGGAAGGGGCCGTAAAGCTCACACCCGTGGACCAAAATGGAGATTTGACATATGGATGGGCGAGTCTTTTCATAAACTTTAAGATAGGATTTGTCACTTCATATAGTGTCGCATGTAGGGGTATTGTGCGCCACTGACGAGAACTGCCGTTCTCTGGTAATGGTGTGCGCCACTCATTTTTACCGCGTTTAGCGCTTTTTATTCTTGTATCCAATGTAACAAAAACTGAGAATTTTAGAGCAGTTATAAAAAGTTTCACGACGACCGTATTTAAGTATTGATAATATTCTAATAAAGTTAATGCGAAAACAGCATGTGCTATAATTTTTGCTGAATGCATATACTACCCAATAATCTAATATCTCAAAAACAGCAAAATAGAGCAATGCATTTTAACTAGCTGGCTGGTCATATTTAAATTGCGTACAATTTGAGCCAAAATCAGAACGATTTAGATCGTCATGAAGAGATACGAGCCAGCTCGATACGAGTTATGCGTGACTGAGTACAGTCAACACAACGGATAATTCACTGGATGGATCTAGATCCACTAAAAACGACATGAACTAGTCCACATATCGTTGCATTTCGAGATTGGTGGGTCAGGAGTCCAAAGGAATTGTCACGTGACGATATATGAATATATACTCAATCCCGCAGAGGTGTGGTGCAGATCAGCTGATTTCATACAGAATGTACAGAAGTTAAGGTATCTTTTCTTTTTTTAATCAGTTAAGTCATATGTATCCGTAATTGACTATAATTACCAGAAAACGGCAGTTCTCGTCAGTGGCGCACAACACAATACCCCTAGATGCGACACTATATAGGGTGAGGCAGATAACTGGCCTATTAGAAATATCTCGAGAACTAAAGGCAACAGAATCATGAAAATTGGAATAAAGGAGTTTTGGAGGATGCTCTATTAAATGAAAATATTTTCATTTTTTTGCAACTTCCGGTTATACCGGAAGTTGCTTACAACTTCGTTTTTTTTTTAAATTGGACACCCTGTATATTTTTACATTTTTGGATTCTCCTCAATATCTTATTTCTTAAAATATGAGGTTTTGTAATACTATATAGGGTATTGTAAGAGATATTTACGTTTTTTTATTAATTTCGTAGCAACATTCACACCCTGTAAAATTGTAATAGTTTGACATTAAAAACTCTGCTTACGTTCAAGTGACTTTTGTCTATTATTGTTAAGAATCATTAGTATAGCTAATTTTGAAATTTTAGTATACAGGGTTGGTCGAAACTCGGAATGAATATTTTCTGAGTTTTCTTAAATGAACCCTGTATTTTAGTATTATATTGATATCATATTTCATAGTACTTTATTATTTTATACGTATTCCATATACCTAACTGCTTTAATTTGTGAGTTATTGGTGATTCAAGCTAAACATTAATTGCACCAAAAAATACGTAAAATTTTGTTAGGTTGGCCGTGAAAATATTCAATCCCAAATAATTTTTCAGAAATAAATACATATTAATCCAGACTGATCCTTAAAATTACCAATAATGGTTTAGCTATCAAAATACCTACTTAGTGAATATTGTTGGTATTAACAATTAAGCACAAATTAAAGCAGTTAGGTATAGGGAATGCTTAAGAAATGAAAAAGTACCATAAAATATCATTTCATCACAATACTAAAATACAGGGTGTTCCATTTAAGAAAACTCAGAAAATACTCATTCCGAGTTTCGACAAAACCTGTATACTAAAATTAAAAATTTAGCTATACTAATGATTGTTAACAATAGTACACTATATTAAAAATCATTTGAATGTAAGTAAAGTTTTAGATGTCAAACTACTACAATTCTACAGGGTGAGAATATTGCTACGAAATTAATAAAAAATCGTAATTATCTTTTAAAATTCCATGTATAGCAATACAAAACCTCATATTTTAAGAAAGAAGACATCGAAGAGGATCCAAAAATGTAAAAATATACTTTCTTTTTTAAAAAAACGGAGTTAGTTATAAGCAACTTCCGGTATAACCGGAACTAGCAAATAGATTAAAATATTTTCATTAAACAGACGACTCTTAAAATCCCCTTAATTCAAATTTTCATGATTCTGTTGCCTTTAGTTTTCGAGATATTTCTAATAGGCCCTTTATTTGCCTCACCCTGTATATACACGAAATTTTCAATTTTCTAAATCTGACTGAATTGAAAATCGACCAAATCCCATTTTAAAGTTTAGGAAAAGACTCGCCCATCCATATGTCAAATCTCCATTTTTAACCATGGGTGTGAATTTTACGGCCCTTCTCATTTAGGGTCTGTTTTTCGTTCTCGTCCCCAAAACTCCCACAAATTTTAATAATTTAAGTCCGGCCTTTGTGGCTTCTGATAGTACTGATCATTACCTTTCCAACTCATGTCTAATTTTGAAAATCGGTTATACCATTCAAAAGTTACCGAGCTCAGAAGTATGACTCAATTTTTATTTAAAAAGGGGAAAATGTTTGTGGATGTTTTTTTCAGTGTTTCAAGAGAGGGTCAGGGCCGATTCAGAACCGGTGTAGTTTGTGACTTTTGACCACCCATAAGCCAGCTATAGAGGGCTTGGTAGATACAAAATTGTATATTTTTTGGGCGTATATATGTATATCTTAAGTTCAAGGAGAGACAGGAAAACTGCAAATACAACTAATCAATAGCGTTGAGTTAATCTTTTAAATGTGCCTAAGCTGTTAAGATCAGACATACACACGGCTCAGTATAGGCGAAAAAGTGAAAAACTAAACTTTGAAAATTTTGGTTTTTTGATAATTACTCAAAATTTCAACATACGAATTACGCCAATAACTGAATGTTTGTAGGAAGACTCTAGACCCGTCTAACGGTGTATACCTCATATCTGATAAAATTCGAATTTTTAAGTTATAGGCTTTATAAGTATGATCAAATCTATTTCTTATGGGGAAAACGGTTTTTCAAGTTCAATAATTCCTGTGATACCTTCAGTTATCATACTTGACCTTGGTTGCATCAAATTCTACTTGTCAATACGATTCAAACTCATGTTTGGTGATCAAAATCGGTTAAGCCGTCCAGAAGTAATCGAGCTCCAAAAGTATAATCCATTTAACCATTATCACTGAAATGGTTTATGTAGTCTTAGTGTTTATCACGCTAAGATTGATCGTGCAATCCGAGTTCATTTACCGGCCATAATTATTAGGATGGCTGGGATATGAACTGGGATTGTCTTAACACAAGTCTGGTGTCGCAACTACTAGATCATTTTGGAGAGAATGCGACAAAGGCGACCATTTATAACGCTTAACTTGTAATTAAGAAACATTACATTCAACTTCATACATTTATTTTTTTAAAAAAACTTTGAAAAACTCCTGATACAAGAATAAAACCGCTAAACGCCGTAAAAATGAGTGGCGCATACAATATCCCAGCTACAAAAGAGCTGATATGAGTATTACCTGTCGCGAAAATGTATTTTCATTTTGATGGAAATAAAACTCTAGTTTTATTTTGAAACATTTTTTCCATAATATTTGCTAAATTTGAAGTAATTCGCTCCACAAAAGAGCCTCAAAATGCAAACTGTATCAAAGTTAGTCTTTTGTGGCCCGTTTTACTTCAAATTTAGCAAATATGGAAAAAATCTGTCTAAATAAAACTAGAATTTAGAATTTTATTTTCCATCAAAATGAAAATACATTTTCGCGCCACGTATGTAATACTCATATCAGCTCTTTTGTAGCTGGAATATTTAGTTTAGTTTACCTCTATTACTTATTCTTTCATTAATGGTAATCAATTCATGGTAATCATTACTTATTAAAATATCGAGCTCAATTTTCGTATACAAATAAAACACTCAAATCTCAATTGAAAACTTCATAACAACTGAGAAGGAAACAAAGTATTATATAAACATCCTCTACGATGAAAGCACACATAAACCACACCACAAATATACTTTATGCACACATACATAAGTATACTTTATGCCTTTATGTCCATGGTTCTTTACACGTGCGTCACCATTTTATCAATCAGCGAATGGCGTCCACTGCCGGACATAGGCCTCCCTCAGTTATTTCCAGTGTTCTCTACACTGGGCTACTTGTAGCCAGGTTCCAGCTACTGTTATATATCGTATCCTTATCTTACTCGTTAACTATTGTATCCTTTTCTTACTCCTCGACCTAAGCTTCATCATTTAAAGCATACGAAATATGTCGGAAATTTATTCCACGCAACAGCAAGTAACAGAAAGTGGCTACTGCTCCTATCACGAAATATATTATAAAATTTGACGTTATCAAATAACAAGAATGTAAATGAACTAAAATACATGTCAAGTAGCTTAATACATTCTTTTAATATCATTAGTGTTTAATAAATAAATCGTATCATCATCACCCATCCACTGCTGGACATAGGCCACCCTCATTTTTGACCATTGTGCTATATTTTGAGCAATTTGCATCCAATTTCTTAACATTTTCTTGAGATCGTCATCGTCAGTGCAACGAGTGAGGGTCTTCCTCTACTTCTTTTGTCTAATCTCCGCCTCCACCCTCGGCTTTATTAAATAAGTAAACAATTTATAAGATCAAGCAAAAGTTTTGCTTTAATAAAATTAATTTAACAATATTAAAAACAAAACTTTATTGAAACCAATTTTTGGTAACACCTTCGTGGTTTCTAAGATTTTCAAACCAATTGATTGCTGAAGTAAAGAAGGCTGAGGGAGATCTAAGAGTAGCATCTCACTTCTCGCCTGTCCATCGTGGTAAAATTCCAACAAAAAATGATCCCGCATACTCAGATAGGAGGAAAACTAATATATATATATATATATATATATATATATATATATATATATATATATATATATATATATATATATATAAATATTTATTTATATAAATAAATAATCAATATTATTTAATAATTTTATTAAAGCAAAACTTTCGCTTGTTTTTGGTAGATTTCGCCACGACATCCTCACCATCAAGTTATTTCGTTGTGAATTTATACTGGGAGCCCGAATTTTAGTTTGTTCAGAGATAATCAAATATGTACTCTCTGATGATCAAATCTGACCTAATAAGGATTGAAACCGGTTAGGGTGCTGTTGATGCTCTCTGAGCAAACTGAAATATACGACGGCTCTGATTTAGTTTTACAAAGAAATGATTAGTTATTGGTGATTAAAAAAACACGATGTATATGGGTGTATGTATGTGTGCATGAGTATGTGTATCTTTAATTTTATAACATTAAGGTGTACTTTAGTAAAGTTAAAATGAATTTTAGTGGATTAAAATTGTATTCTATATAACATGTTCATCCTGTTTCCCCCTATTCATTTTTACTCTAGCTAGTATTGATTAAGAAGGGAAGCTTACTAAGAACAATCCCTTAAAACAAGAAGCGACCAACTCCTTTCTTTGTCTGACAAACATCTCAATTACGATCATCCCGGTTTGGGTTCACGGGAGTTTGGTGACACGTGTAATTTATTTCAAGAACGTCTGGATAATCCTCTCCAGCTTCCACCAGAGCGTTTACGATTATACTACATATTCGTACTAATTTTATTTCATTAGTTATGTTTTGGGTGACTAAATTAAGTAAATCAGATTACGGATTATACATATAAATAAACAGCGATATAAATACACATCAATGACAGCTAAAATGTTTTAAATGAGTTGCTAGTCCATTGAAATGTTACATTTTTAGGCCTTAACGTTCATTTTTTGGAGGACGTAATTTTATTTTTTTATGTGTGAGGGGAGGTTAAGTATAAGCTTAATGTCAAGTTTGTGAGGTCGTCACCTTTGTCACTGTGTCCGACCTATTGGAAAAAGTGGAGCAAAAGGTTTTTCCGCTTTATCTCATTAACTAGCAACCTTAAACACCAAACCGTTAAAAAAATTTATCAGACTTTATACAGACTGAGTCTGTAATTTGGAATAAATTCAATTGTTCAAATACTAATGGTTTTTTTAAAAAATGCTCAGACCTGTCGATTAGTATTTCGAATCGAAATTTTTTACATGTAATAATAATGTGTACCAATTTAGAGATATGACGTCATCGTTGATTTTCTTAAATGGCAACACTGTAAATTTGATAGCTATTTTGATAGGGTGTGTAAAGTTATACATAACTGCAAAATATCAAATTTTTATTCCCTACCATTTACAAGATAATAAAAAATAACAAAGTTATGTCTGTAATTGGGAATAAATTCAATAGTTCAAATATGAATTGTTTTTTGAAAAATGCTCCTAACTGTCGATTAGTATCTCAAATCGAAATAGTTTACATACAATAATATTGTATACAGGGTATCCCAATTTAGAGATATGATGCCATCGTTGATTTTCTTAAAGGGCAACAGTGAATAAAAATTTGGTATTTTGTAGTTATGTATAACTTTACACACCCTATCAAAATAGCTATAAAAATGACAGTGTTGCCATTTAAGAGAATCAACAATGACGTCATATCTCTAAATTGGGACACCCTGTATACATTATTATTGTATGTAAAAAAATTCGACTTTAAATACTAATCGACAAGTCTAAGCATTTTTCAAAAAAAAAAACATTAGTATTTGAACTATTGAATTTATTCCAAATTATAGACATAACTTTATAATTTTTATTATCTTTTAGATAGTAGGGAATAATAATTTGATATTTTGCAGTTATGTATAACTTTACACGTAAACGATGACGTCCTATCTTTAAATTGGGACACCCTGTACACATAATAATTTATGCAAAAAATCGACTTAAAATGAATCGAAAAGGCTGAGCATTTTTTAAAAAAACAATTAGTCATTTGAACTATTGAATTTGTTCCAAACTACAGACTCACTCTCTATATAGCAAATAAATTAAATTTTCTACAACTTTATTACTATTATTTTTTGAACGCAAAATTTAAAATAAAAAAGTTATTTAAACAAATAATATAATATGGAGTACCAATGTTAGAGTACCCACCCATTCATGGATGCAGTACCACAAAGTTGGATTCCGTAACTCCATATTGGCTTCAGGATTGCTTTGTAGACAAGTACTTTATTTTTAATTGAAAGTGATTATTTGTGACCAACCAGCCAGTATAGATTGTGTAATTTGATACCAAGTTGTTTACGTTTCATAAAAATGTGTGTTCTCCAGTTTAATTTTCGATCTAGGTGCATTCCAAGGTATTTGACTATTGTTTGCTGTTTAGTTGGTGGTTGTTGATATATACAGGCGGGTAGTGAACTTTACGGTTTATAAAGGTAATATGAACCGACATTCGAACAAATTGTTTCATTTGTTCGAAAATGCCACTGTTTTACCCAAGTTGGCATTTTGTTGAGGCTAGTTTGCAGAAGTTGAGAAGCTGTCCGGGGATGCTGATGTACCGACATCACTGCTGTGTCATCTGCATTATGTAGCTGTCATAGTTTGAAAATTCATTGGTAAGTCCGCTGTGTAAGATAGGTATAACACTGGCCCCAAGACACTGAACTTTGGAACTTCGGATCCAACTAGAAATAGTAACGTGCGCTCATCTCTATGTTGTACAAAAAAGTAACGGTTATGCAGGTAGGATTTTAAAATTAGGAACTGAGTGAGAGGAAGCATTTTTTTAAATTTGTATAGAAGGTCTCTGTACCAGACTTTACACCTGTCTGTTTTTCTGTCGGTTAATACAACTCCTCCGTTGAACAGATATAATGACAAAATTATGTGTCGATTAAGAGCTGATATCCCAAAGATGGTAATAGTACGTTCTTTAACGGTAAAATATTGCAAAAGCTCTAAATTTTAAAGAACCGCTTGGATTGATAAGAAAATTTGGCATACACATAGACATAGCTAATAAGTCAAAGAAAAAAAGTGCTATTGTGCCGATGTGTGCTTTTGCCTTGGGGGTGAGTTTCACCCCTTCTCGGGGGTGAAAAATATATATCCAAAATAAGTTTGGAATTCCATAAACTGACCAATTCTAAGCAACTTTTGTTTATAGAGTTTTTTCACCAAGTCAATACTTCTTGAGTTATTTGCGAGTGAATTTGTTTATTTTTAAACAAAATAACCACGTTTTTAGACGGTTTCTCGCAAATAACTCAAAAAGTAAGTATTTTGCCGAAAAAATGTTCTTAATAAAAATATATTTCTTAAAAAAATGAAAAAAATGGTGCATACAATAAGTCTGTAGACCCAGTACAAGCATAGTTGTAGCTAATGAAAAGTAGGTTCTTATTCGTCAAATCCCAAATCGAATATTTCATCGAGAAATAACAAAAAAACGGAACAATTTTCGGGGAACACTCATTTTAACTTTTTTAAAGTGTTTAAAAAAAGGTTTCTTTTGTTTTTTAAAAAAAGTTCTAACCTTAAAAGTAAGTGAGTTATGCTCAATATATTGTTGGTACCTTTTATTTTTTGGTAAAAAGAATCGTGAAAATCACCTCCTAATTAGCATATCAAATAATACTAATCGTTTCCGCTTCACAATTTACTTTAATTATTTATTCTTTACACGATCTGTAAGTCTCGGAGGTTCAAAGTGCTTATTATTGAAAAGGCTGTCGTTAAAATGGCTTGAACGAGTCACTAATCCCTAGTGTAGGTAAACTTTGAACCGCCATGGCATAACCGATTTTTCTGTAACAGGAAAACAAAAAGTCCAAAATATTCAAAAAAGCAAAACGTATATTTTATTACTTTTTGAGATTTTTGGTATTACTAATAATTTTTAAGTTATTTTGAAAAAGAGCATTTTTTTTTTCAAAATTAAAAATTTGAAATATTTTATTTTAAAACCATTTTTTTTCAAAAATAAGCACGTTGAATCGATGAAACTTACAGATCATATAGACACAACATAAATAAAGCAACATGTGAAGCGGTAACGATTAGTTCTATGTAAGTTGTTAATTAGGGGGTGATTTTTCCGATTCTTTTATGCCAAGTTAAAATGGACCAACTGTATTTTGAGCGTAACTTGCTCACATTTGATGCCAGAATTTTTTTTTGTAAAAATGGACATAAAGCTTTTTAAACTCTTTAAAAAAGTTGTAATGAGTTTTTTCCAAAAAGTGCTTCATTTTTTAGTTATTTCACGTTGAAATATATTTATTTGAAGTTTGGCGAATATGCACCCATTTTTCTTTAGTTATCACTATGCTTCTACTAGGTCTAAAGACCTGTATACACAATTTTTTCACTTTTTTACAAAGTATACTTTTGCTAACAACGGTTTTTTCGATAAAATACTTACTTTTTGAATTATTTGCGAAAAATTGTCTAAAAACGTGTTTGTTTTGTTGAAAAATGAACATACTCACTCGCAAATAACTCGAAAAGTATTAACTTGGTTAAAAAACTGTATAGAATAAAAGTTGCTTAGAATTAGGCATTTTATCGAATTTCGGACTTATTTTGAACGTATGGTTTTCACCCCCGAGAAGGGGTGAAACTCGCCCCTAGGCAAAAGCACACATCGGCACAATATCACTTTTTTTCTTTGACATGTTGGCTATACGTATGCCAAATTTTATGTCAATCCGAAGGGTTCTTTAAAATTTACTGCAAAGACCGTCAAATAATGTAGGTGCTAATGTAGGACCTACTATAATAAAGGTGAGAAATTTCGAGAGACTTCGGACTTCCGGTTTCAGGGTTGCATCCAGCTTTCATTCCATTATACTCCAATTTTTAATTTGCTGATGCCAAAACTCTTCTTCTTCTTCTTCTTCTTCTTCTTCTTCTTCTTCTTCTTCTTCTTCTTCTTCTTCTTCTTCTTCTTCTTCTTCTTCTTCTTCTTCTTCTTCTTCTTCTTCTTCTTCTTCTTCTTCTTCTTCTTCTTCTTCTTCTTCCACTTCTTCTTTTTCTTCTTCTTCTTCTTCTTAATTTTCTTCTTCTTTTTTTTCTTCTTTTTTTTTCTTTCTAGCATGATCAGTCATGCTAGTAGGACGACCTATTCATTGCCATCAAGTCTTCCACGGAAAATGAGGTCCACCATTCTAGCCATCGTTTTGGTGGTATACCCTGTGGTCTCTTACCTACCTTACCTACCGGGTTATTCGTTTTTGCGCTTTTAACGAGTCTGCTGTCCGCTATTCTCTTTATATGTGTGTTCCAATATCTTCGTCTCTGTCTGATCCACTTTCGTATGTCCTGTATTGCACAGTTTTGCCTGATGTCCTCACTTCTTATTCTGTCACGTAGAGTTTTGCCCTGTTACTTCTTAGTGTTCTAATTTCAACCTTTCTCATCATTTATACCGTTTTGTTTGTGTGTGGTCTTCTTTCTGCCGCATATATTATAATAGGTTTTATTGTTGTTTTATTCATATATTTTGACTTTGCTTTCAGTATTTAGATATTTGTTCTTCCATACGATTTCTTTCAGGCATCCAGAAATTCTAGCTGCTTTTGTTGTTTGTTCTTTGACTAGACCTCTTTTGAGAGATTTCCATAGCTTGTTATTTCCGCACCAAGATATTTGAAGTGATGCACCTGTTCCACAGTTTTGTAGTCAATTTCCAATTTGCATCTTCGGTTCTTTGGAAATTACTAAAGTACAGTCTTCTCGGTGTTGATGAGCATATTTAGTTATTTAGCTTTAGTATTAAATGCATACAGTAGCCTTTGGAGATTGTCTTCAGAACCGGCGATAAGGACAGCATCGTCAGCATAGCAAACGACTCTAAAGAATGTGTTACACATCTTAAATCCAGCTATTCTGTAAAGGTTCTCTATTATTTTGTGCATTATTGAATTAAATCTGAAAGAGCTCAATGAATCACCTTGACGGATTCCTGTGTTTATAACTATGTCTTCTGTTGTCAAATGTCCTACTCTTTTATGCTAAAAGTATTCGAGGCTATTCTACAGTATTCTCCTTTGTCTAAACCTCACCGACAAATAAGTTATCAACAATATTAATCACGTTCATTTGTTATAATCAGATAAATATCTCCGATTCGAATATTGTTAAGCAAGCCTGGATTCTTTGTAATGTAAATTAGATGGCTATAAAATACACGTAATGCAAATTTATAATGAATGAAACAATGAATGAATGCAGATGAATACTGCAGCTTGTTTTTTCTGCAGCGGCCTGCTACCCTAACTTTTACTTGATGTATATCAAGGTAATTATGTGGAACAGAAACTTCGTACACGAATAAGTAGGTCGTAACTGTGCAGTTGTAAGATAAGACCGTAAATAATTATGAATATTATTTTACTATTTTATGAATAAAACTATCATAAATTGAAATTGAAAACAAGAAATTGAAATCAGGAGAGACGTTAGACGAGGATGTATTATGTCTCCATTACCCTTTAATGTATATAGTGAAGCCATTTTTGAAGAAACGTACTATCTCAAAGTGAAAGAATAATAATTAACAGAAGATCTATTAACAACATAAGATATGCAGATGACATCGTAATTATGGCAAGCTCTGCTGAACAACTCCAACTAGGTACTACTAAACAAAACAAACAGTTTCTGTGAAAAATATGGTCTAAAAATGAATATCCTCCTCCTAAGTGCCTTCTCTATTGAGGTTGGCGATCAATATGGCAAATTTCTCTCTGTTGTGGGCTTGATGGATTAAGTCATTCCCTGTTGTGTGGGTCCAATCTCTGATGTTTCGGAGCCATGATTTTTTCTTTCTTCCTATACCCCTTTTACCTTCGATTTTGCCTTCTAATATTACCTGGAGCTGCTGAAATTCCCTATGGCGCATTATGTGTCCTAGATATGATGTCTTTCTAATTTTGATTGTGTTGACCAGATGAGGACGTGATTTCATTATTTCCAGTACTTCTTCATTTGTAGTTTTGCTGGTCCAGCTTATTCTTAGCATTCGGCGGTACATCCACATTTCGAGTGAATTCAGTTTGTTGACGTCATACTGTTTTAATGTCCAGGTCTCACAGCCATATAGTAATAGAGACAACACAGGACACTTTAGTTTTCTCAATCTTATTGTGACTGATAGCTTGGGATTACAGAGCATTTTACGCATGTTCATGAAGCCAGATCTTGCTATTTCTTTGCGTCTTCTAATTTCTTTTGAGTGGTCTAGCTGACTGTTTAGCTTTCTGCTCAGGTATATGAAGCTTTGGAAACTCTAAAGCATTTGCATTGATTTGTATGTTGGGTGTAATTTGTTCATGGGGTTTCTTGTGGAATACCATGATTTTGGTTTTGGAAAGATTAATATCCAACCTGTGACTTTCTTCTGATAGTATGTTCATCAATATTTTTAGTTTGTCTTCTGTTTCCGCTAATACTACGGTATCATCGGCATATCGTACATTGTTAATGATAATTCCATTGACTCTGGCACCTTCAGGGCGATCTTCAAGAGAAGCTCTGATGATATGTTCGGCATAGACGTTAAATAGTAGAGGAGACAGAATGCACACTTGACGCACTCCTCGTTCTATGTTTACATAATTGGTATTTTCTCGTTGTCTGTTCGAACACATCCATGAATATAAAGAAGACCAAATACATGATAATAACTAAGAAAACGAACATACGAACAAGCATACATTTGGGAAGTATACCGATAGAAAGGGTTCATAAATACAAATACCTAGAAACCTGGATTTTAGAGAAAAATGATCATACAACAGAAATAAGAACCAGGACGAAAATAGCAAGAAATGCGTTTGTAAAAATAAAAACAGTTCTCTGCAATAAATACCTTAGGTTGGAACTGAGAGTAAGAGCTTTGAGATGTTGAGTGTTCTCGATACTGCAATATGGACTTGAAAGCTGTACATTGAAATAAGAACATATAAATTAGCTACAGTCATTTGAAATGTGGTCTTCGAGAAGGATGCTTAAAATAACATGGACACAGAAGAAAACAAACACGGAAGTATTGCGAGGAATGGGCAAAGAATGCGAAATAATAAACACAATAAAAATAAGAACGTTACAATATCTGGGACAAGTAATGAGGGGACAGCAATATGAAATGCAAAGACTGATAATACAGGGAAAGATAAGAGGCGGAAGGAGTATAGGAAGAAGGAGAGTGTCATGGTTGAAGAATTTAATGGACTGGTTTAAATGCAGTTCTATAGAACTCTTCAGAGCAGCAGTAGATGGAGTAAAGATAGTGATGATAATATCCAACCTCCGATTGGGAGAAGGCACTTAAAGAATAAGCCTATTATAAATTTGTACTTTATTTTTCTATTTTATTTTTTATATTTTTATATTTTATTATTCTGGGCGCATGCGCACACAGACAGTATGTAGTTCGTTGCTAATCTTTCAAGTTATATATGTATCAGCGCAAATAAGTCATTAAAAGAATATATTAGTGTTTTTAGTAAATATATTTATTATAATTTTTGTGTCTTTGGATTTGTCTTCCTCGGAAGTAAGGTAATAAAATATCTATTATAACATTTTTATACTTCACTTGATCCATTTGTCACCGTGATGTGTAATTATATGGAAACGTAGTCGTTAGCGTTAAAAAAGCTGCAGAAGAAGCACTCGGCTTTAACACTCAAAGAAAAAGTGAAAAACTATGGTGGAACAAAGAAATAGAAGCACTCGTAGAAGAGAAAAAGCAAGCGTATATCAGATGGCTGAGCAGTAAACAACAAAAAGATAGAGATGAATACCTGGAACTCAAAAGAATAACAAGAAGAACAACAGTAAAAGCAAAAAGAGAAATGTGGGCTAAGAAGTGTCAGGAAATTAATACCTACCTGGGAGGCAGAAAATGTACAGAAACATGGAAGTTCCTCAATAAAATAAGAACTAACGAAAGGAAGAGCACAAACATTCAATTAATATCCACACAAAAATGGGAAAAGTACTATGGGGAACTACTGACAGAAAATAGGGACGAATACTTAACTCAATCACCAACAGAGGTTAACATTGAAGGAGAAGATATAACAATACAAGTGACAGAAATTATAAAAGCTATAAAAGAACTGAAAAACGGTAGGTCTCCAGGACCAGGCGATATCCCAGCCGAACTAATAAAATGTGGATCACAAAAATTGTTTGAAACCGTCACTTGGTGCATAAATCAATTTATAAATGGTTCTCCCATACCCGACGAGTGGAAAATTGCTTATATTTCGTCGATCCATAAGAAAGGAGATAAGCTTAAATGTGAAAACTATAGAGGGATATCAGTTACTAGTACATTCAGCCGTTTGTATGGACGAATAATTAGAGACCGCATTGAGAAGGAGTACAAAGACCAAGAGGAAGAAGAACAATCCGGTTTTCGAACAGGAAGAAGCTGTACTGATAATATCTTCTGCCTCAAACAACTAATAGAAAAAAAATTAAGCACAAATCAAGAAGCCCACCTCATGTTTATTGACTTGCAGAAGGCGTACGATACAGTTCCTGTAAACAAACTCTGGAACGTGTTACGACAGACGAATATTAGTGTCACCTTAATAAAAGCCTTAAGAAATTTGTATGAAGGGTCAACATCACAAATAAAAACTGGAAACAGATTATCGCAAAGCTTCCTGGTTAATAAAGGTCTACGTCAGGGGTGTTGTGTATCACCGACCTTATTTAAAATATATGTTGCAAAAGCATTGAAAGAGTGGAAACGAAAATGCAGAGGCATGGGCGTAGACCTTGGAGAGATTTGCTTATATACATTGCAGTTTGCTGATGACCAGGTTGTTATAGCAAACGATAAAGATGATTTAGAGTACATGGCAAGGAAATTACAAGAAGAATATAGAAAGTGGGGACTAGAAATTAATACAGAAAAAACAAAATACCTGCCAATAGGCACCGAACTATCGAACATCACATTAGAAAATAATGAAATCATCATGCCCTGCGACCATTACACATATCTAGGAATCGTTTTTGACACAACGGGGAAAGATGATGAAGAAATAAAGAGAAGAATAACACAATCCAGAAAAACAATAGGTTGTCTAAACAGCGTACTGTGGAATCATGAAATAGGAAAAAGAAGAAAACACAATATCTACGAATCTCTTATTAAAAGCAGTCTATTGTACGGAGCAGAAACTTGGCGGATAACCGAAAACAACAGAAGAAAACTGGAGGCAGTAGAAATGGACGCTTTTAGAAGATCAGTAGGAGTGTCACGCAGAGAGAGAATACGTAATGATGAGATAAGACAGCGAATGGGGGTTGACGGCTCTCTAACAACAGACATAGAAAGAAAACAGCTGACATGGTACGGACACGTCCAGAGGATGGATAACTCAAGACTCCCTAAAATAATTATGCAATGGGTACCACCAAACCGCAGAAAGAGAGGAAGACCCAAGAAATCTTGGAGAGAGGGAGTAACGAAGGCGATGAGCGCAAGAGATCTTAGAGAGGGCCAATGGGATGATAGAGTGTCATGGAAATTAGGCATCGGACAACGTCGCAAGACGTTTTAAAACCGATTGATAGATAGATGTGTAATTATATCCGAGAACGTCACGTACACAGGGCTTGATAGCTTGGTTGGTATAGCATTCGATTTTTTTTTAATTTTTGATATTGTTTTAATAAAAATTTTTTGAAAGTGGTAGGTAAGAAAGTTCGTTTAATATTTCAATAAAATACAAGTAAACTGTTTAATTCGTTGAAATTATATAATAGAACTATAGCTTCTTACGTGCGTACAAAGTACACACACACATACTTTTTGAAGTGAAAACTTCTTTAGGGACGTTGTGCGATTTTTGGATAGGGGAAAAAGCATTGAATCCGCGACCGTCATTGCGACCGTCATCGCGACCGTCATCGCTTATGCTATATATTATTTGTATGTATATATAAATTGTATAAAAGTATTTAAATTTAAAATAAATGTAAAACCTATCTTAGGATGGGGAAAAAAGATTTATTTCGCGACCGTCATAGCGACCGTCATCTCTTCGACGAAATAAATTTTGTACGTATCTATATTATGTGTATCTAATGCATAAACTGTATAGAAGTATTTAAATTTAAAATAAATGTAAAACCTATTTTCCGATAGGGAAAAAGAATTTATTTCGCGACCGTCATCGCGACTAGTGTTGCCAGGTCCGATTTGTTTTTAATCGGTACATAAGCAAAAACAAATCGGGATTTAGGGTTGTAGATCGGGACAAATAAACAACAATAGCCCAGTAAATGACCCTTTTGGAGTGTACTTTTTAGAGTCGACTCCGAATTGCATGAAAATCTGGTTTTAGGTTCTACTTATTGTCTACTTCAAAGTTGAATTTGTACCGTTGGTTCCTTTTACTTGGGGGGTGACATTAGTTACCCCTTCTCGGGGGTGAAAAAAACGGGCGTTTAAAGTAAGTCCCAAAACGGATTAATTGACTAACTCTAAAAAACTTTTGTTCTATATAATTTTTAAACTAAGTCAATACTTTTTGGGTAATTTTATCGAAAAAAATATTCTTACCAAAAATGTAGCTTTTAAAAAAGAAAAAAAATTGTATGTTCAGAAAATCTATAAAGCCAGTAAAAGCAAAGTTGTAGCTCATCAAAAATACGTTCTTATTCGTCAAATTCCAAATCGAATTTTTCAACTTGAAATAACCAAAAAATTAAGCAATTTTCGGGCAAAACCTATTAAAATTTTTTAAAGCGTCTAAAAAAATATTTAATTTTGTTTTATATAAAAGTCTTTAGCATTAAAACTAAGCGAGTTACGCTCAAAATAAAGTTGGCTCCTTTTTTGGCAAAAGAAATAGTGAAAATCTCCCCCTATTTAGCACCGTAAATAAAATTAATCGTTACCGCTTTACTATTTACTTTATATGTGTATTGTTTATACGATCTGTAAGGTTTACCGGTTGGGAGTGCATAGTTTTGAAAAAAATTGGTTTTATAATAAAAAAAATTCCTAAAATATTGGAAAATGCCCTTTTTTCAAAATAACTTAAAAAGTATTTAATTAGGGATACTAAAAATCTCAAGGAGTAATAAGTACATAGGTACGTAGGTTTGGCTTTTATAAATATGATGAGATTCATTTTGATTTTCTGCAACACAAAAATTGGTTAAAATATGGCTGTTCATATTTTGCATACACTCGTGATTAGTGACTCGTTCAGGCTATGTAAAAAATACATAAGTAAAGTCAATTGTTTGTAAAGCGATAACGATTAATTTCATTTGGGGTGCTATGTAGGGGGAGATTTGCACGATTTTTTTACCAAAAAAATGGAGTCAACTTGATTTTGAGCATAACTCGCTTAGTTTTGATGCTAGAAACTTTTTTAAAGCATTAAAATAAAGATTTATTAAAAAAGTTTTAAATGTTTTTTTCCGAAAAGTGTTTCATTTCTTGGTTATTTTACGTTGAAATATTTGATTTGAAATTTGACGAATAAGAACATATTTTTCATGAGCTACAACTTTGCCTTTGCTGGGTCTATAGACTTTACGAGTTCACAATTTGTTTCATTTTTTTATATTAGGTATGCTACATTTTTGCTAAGAATATCTTTTTCTATCAAATACTTACTTTTTGTGAAAATTGCCTGAAAACGTGATTTTTTTGTCGAAAAATACATATTTTCAATCGTAAATAACTCGAAAAGTATTAACTAGGTTAAAATTCTATAGAACTAAAATTTCTTAGAATTAGTCAATTTATCCATCTCCGGACTTATTTTAAACGAGCGGTTTTTCACCCCCAACTAGGGGTGACTGTCACCCCCCGAGTAAGAGCAACCAACGGCACAAGCCGTCCAAATTTTCATGCAATCAGGAGTTGATCCTGAAAATTACACGGTATCGCCGTATTTCCCGTTCATTTACTGGACTAAAAGGTGTTTCTATAATCTGTATTTAATCCTACATAATAATAATAATCAGACGAAATTACTAAACAAAATCGTAGATTAAGTAAATTATTTATTTTGTATTAAAATTATATTTTTCATTCGATTTTGCCGCTTTTAGGAGTGCCTTGTTTTTATAACAGTTATAAAATTCACTGCAAGTCCTCCTGAAATTGGGTTTCGTGGGTGAAAATCGGGACATTTAGTGTCCCGATCAGGTACAAATCGGTACGCGTCCCCAGACCCCTGAAAATCGGGACGTCCCGCGCAAATCGGGACACCTGGTAACGCTAATCGCGACCGTCATCTCTTCGGCGAAATAAATTTTGTATGTATATGTATTGAAGTGAAAACTTCTTTAGGGACGTTGTGCACTTTTTGGATGGGAAAAAGTATTAAATTGGCCACCGTCATCGCTTCGAAGAAATAAATTTTTGAAGTGGAAACTTCTTGAGGGTCGTTGTGCACTTTTTGGATGGGGAAAAATTATTAAATTAGCGACCGTCATTTTTTCGACGAAATAAATTTTTTAAGTGAAAATTTCTTTAGGTACGTTGTGCATTTTTTAGATAGGGAAAACGTATTGAATTAGCGAACGTCATCGCGACCGTCATCGCTTCGGCGAGATAAATTTTTAAAGTAAAAACTTCTTTTGGGGACGTTGTGCACTTTTTAGACGGGGAAGAAGTATTGAATTAGCGACCGTCATCGCTTCTGCGAAATAAATTTTTGAAGTGAAAACTTCTTTAGGGACGTTGTGCAATTTTTGGATGGGAAAAAATATAAATAAGCGACCTTTATCGCTTAGACGAAATAAATTTTTGAAGTGAAAACTTCTTTAGGGACGTTGTGCACTTTTTGGATGGGGAAAAATTATTAAATTAGCGACCGTCATCACTTCGACGAAATACGTTTTTGAAGTGAAAACTTCTTTAGGAACGTTGTGCACTTTTTGGATGGGGGAAAAGTATTGAATTGGGGACCGTCATCGCTTCGACGAAATAAATATTTGAAGTGAAATTTATTTAGGGAAGTTGTGCACTTTTTCGATGTAAAAAAGTATTAAATTAGCGACCGTCATCGCTTCGATGAAATCAATTTTTGAAGTGGAAACTTCTTGAGGGACGTTGTGCACTTTTTGGATGGGGAAAATATTATATTAGCGAACCTTCATCGCTTCGACGAAATAAATTTTTGAAGTGAAAACTCCTTGAGGGACGTTGAGCACTTTTTGAATGGGCAAAAAGTAGTAAATTAGCGACCGTTATCGCTTCGATGAAATAAATTTTTGAATTGAAAATTTTTAGGGACGTTGTGCACTTTTTGTATGGGGAAAAATTATTAAATTAGTGACCGTCATCACTTCGACGAAATACATTTTTGAAATGAAAACTTCTTTAGGGACGTTGTGCACTTTTTGGATGGGGAAAAATTATTAAATTAGCGACCGTCATCGCTTCGACGAAATAAATATTTGAAGTGAAACTTATTTAGGACGTTATGCACTTTTTCGATGTAAAAAAGTATTAAATTAGCGACCGTCAGCATTTCGATGAAATCAAGTTTTGAAGTGGAAACTTCTTGAGGGACGTTGTGCACTTTTTGGATAATAAAAAATTATTAAATCAGCGACCGTCATCGCTTCGACGAAATAAATTTTTTAAGCGAAAACTTTTATAGGGACGTTGTGCACTTTTTGTATGGAAGAAAAATATTGAATTAGGGCCGTAATCGCTTCGACGAAATCAATATTTGAAGTGAAACTTATTTAGGGACGTTGTGCACTTTTTCGATGTAAAAAAGTATTACATTAGCGACCATCATCGCTCCGACGAAATAATTATTTGAAGTAAAAACTTCTTGAGGGACGTTGTGCACTTTTCGGATGGGGAAAAATAGTAAATTAGCTACCGTTACCGCTTCGACGAAATAAATTTTTGAATTGAAAATTTCTTTAGGGACGTTGTGCACTTCTTGAATGGGGAAAAGTATTGAATTTGCGACCGTCATCACTTCGCTAAAATGAATTTTGTACATATATAAATTATGTGTATGTATACATAAATAGCATAGGGCATACGCATCGCGTATATCGTATATGATATAGGTATAGCACTTCTTGTAGGATGGGGTAAAAGCATTGAGCTCGTCATTTATATACTATAAGAAGTTTTCATTTCTGTCGGCACTCCCACGAGTGCCTTTAATTTTTTTTTTTGCTCTTCACTTTATGTACATAATGCATTTAATTAACACTCGGCTATATTTATGAACTTTATATGTACCTCTATTTTGAAATATATTTTATTGTTATATTGTACAAACGGTGCAAGAAGCTTGCCAGATTTTTTGATTTGCCTAGGCCTAGTAGTGACGGGACTGATAATTTTGAGCCCGACGAAATATTTTGCTGTGAAATACTTAATATTGTCATATGTATATTGTTTAAGCAATTAAGCAATTTAACCCGCTGGAGGGGAAAGATCCTTTAGTTGTCTTTCTCGCATTAAAAAGACTATGAGATCTACAATGAAATAGGATCGGTTAACTGGCCTAGCAACTTTATGCATTGATAATGATTTCGTAAAATCATGCGATTTTTCGAAAATTATAGACATCTTTGCCAATCAGAAAACTCGGAAAGCACCTGTATTATAAAAATTTTCCGTATTAAAAATATAATCAAAATTTAATAAAATTTATATTTGAAATCTTATTATTATTTATTATTGATAATTTTATTTCTTATAAAAATTAAACAATTTCTTTCGCTCTTCACTTTTTGCGGGGGGGGGGGCTCTTTACTTGTTACCGGGGCCCGCTCATCCCTCTCGGTGGCCCTGGATACAAGATCAGTGACAACTCATTACTGAGGGCTTTTGGTGACGCTGATTATGAATATCATTATGGCGATGGTATCCGAGGCACCTAGTGACCAGTATCAGTACCGACTGATTTTGTATAGAATTTCTATAAAACTACTGTAGAAGAGTTCCATCCTGGACAACAGCTATCTCAGAGACCATTGACGACACAATGTTCGTATTCTATAAAGTTCGTATTTCTACAAAACTCCAGTAGACGAAGTCTGTCCTGGTGCGTCGGAGACCATCGCAGTTAAGATATTCGTGATCAGCAACCCCAAAAACCCCTGCTTAATGACTTTACTGACTGATTGCTTGTTGACTGATTTTGTGCCAAATTTTCCACAAAACTCCAGAAGACGAGGTCCGACGAACCACCAGGTTCTTCGGAGATTATAGCCGACATACTGTTCGTGATCAGCGTCTGCACAAACATTAAAGTAACGAGTTTGCATTGATTTTGTATCAAAAATTTCATATAACTCTAGGAGACGTGGCATATCCTGTGCACCAGGTTAGGGATGGGAAAAACCTACCGGCTAAAACCTAAAACCGGTTATTTCATTCCGCAATAATCGGTTTTTGGTTTTTTGTCTCGGTTATAACCGGTTTTTTCTTTTTAAAGTAAAACCGGAGAAAAACGGTTAAGTTACCTCTTGAATAAATAGTAAATTCAGAGAAAAAATGGGGAATTTGTTTTTAAATATGAGTGATGTAGCCCTTTCTAGGTAATTTTAATAAATTAATATACCTTTTATAATAGTCCTGTCGCCAGGGGGGTACAACGGCCTCGTTAATTCAGATGGACTTACTCAAGTTTTTTTTATGTATTTTGACCCGTAGAACACGAATTTTTTGGGTAACAGTTGATCCGGATGTCGATAAGATTGTTATAGACCAAGCACTTGAGGAATCAAATAACAGCGATTTTTGGCAAAACAAAACAATATTTTGTATTTTTTGGGCCATTTTAAGTAAAAAATATTTCTATAAGTTTTTTCGTAGGATGCACAGTTTTCGAGATAAACGCGGTTGAACTTAAAAAAAATCGAAAAATTGCAATTTTTGAACCCGAATAACTTTTGATTAAAAAATAAAATAGCAAGTCTGCTTACCGCATTTGAAAGTTTAAGTCAAATTATATCGGTTTTGATTATTTGCATTGGTAAAAATTTATTTTTTTATTGTTTAACAAAGCTATAAACACGTAGGGTTTCCCGTGCTTTTACATGCGTTTTAACGCATGTAACGTAGAAATAGTCTTGATTGCACTAGTACCTATTCTACCTACTCGTTCGATTTTAAATGAGAAATCATAGAAACATCACTCACGCACTAGTTGTTTGTAGCTTTGTTTAACAATAACACAATAAATTTTTAGCAATGCAAATAATCAAAACCGACATAATTTGACTTGAACTTTCAAAGGCGCTAAGCAGAATTGCTATTTTATTTTTTAATCAAAAGTTATTCGGGTTTAAAAATTGCAGTTTTTCGATTTTTTGAAAGTTCAACCGCGTTTATCTCGAAAACTGTGCATCCTACTAAAAAACTTGTAGAAATATTTTTTGCTTAAAATGACCCAAAAAATACAAAATATTGTTTTGTTTTGCCAAAAATCGCTGTTATTTGATTCCTCAAGTTCTTGGTCTATAACAATCTTATCGACATCCGGATCAACTGTTACCCAAAAAATTCGGGTTCTACGGGTCAAAATACATAAAAAAAACTTGGGTAAGTCCATCTGAATTAACGAGGCCGTTGTACCCCCCCTGGCGACAGGACTATAAAGGATTTTACTTGTTTTTTGTAATATATGGTAAGCAGCCAACTACAGGAAAATTTTTCTCCTCGTGGATCTTTTGAGGTCCATAAAAAATTTTTATGGGGTTTCTATAGGGTCCATCCGTGGATTATGGGGTCCATATATATTAGTCCACAGGAATACCACATAAGACTATATAGTTACATGGCTCCATAGATCTAAATAGATATATTAATCCGCCCTCGTATATTTACTGAGAGACGTCTATGTATATAAAAGCATATAAGCTAGAGACCTAGTACATAAATTCCAATGCAGCCAATACTTTAAACCAAGTATTGGCTGGACGATAAACACGGAATTGACTATTCTAGATCGACTGTATCTTCATCAGTGTGTCAAAATTATGGATAACTGTAAATATAGTGCACAAAACTCGTAATAATTAGCAAGAAAATATTTACAGAAGGTTAAATCTACGTCAATCAAACACCAGTAGAAAGAGTGATAAACTACAGCTATCTCGGCACCATAACTAATGAAAAATGGACCAGCAACCAGGATATAACAGCGCTCATCGGAAAAGATTAATCCACCTTCAACCGGATGAGGGCCTCCTCCAAAAGCCACAACCTCGCTCTTGGTATAATAGTAAGAATGTGGCGATGCCATACCTCTTCTGTCCCCTTTTTTGCGGTGTTGAATCGTGGATCTTGAACGAAGATATGTGCAGAACATTGGAAGTATTTAGGATGTTGCTATATCGAAAAATACTTAAGATCTCGTGCACTGAGGAGTCGTAAACGAAGACGTTCTCAGAAGAATGAAGAATAACCGAGACAACTAGATTCGTTCTGCTGAGAATCGCAAACTAAGGCGCAATGTAAATATAACATTGTAACCTAAGGGGTATAGGCTATTTACTTAAAAATCGAACACTGGTTTTTGAAATAACCGGATGTTATGACCGGTTATAACCGATAGGTTAAACCGTAAGTGAAAATAACCGGTATAACCGAAAACCGGTGTTTTGTCAAAAACCGCCATCCCTACACCAGGTGCCTCGTAGACTTTAGACCATCGTCGATCGTGATATTCGTGTTCAGTGTATATAATATAATTAATTTTCGGTAATTATTTCCGAATTACTTTTTCATTTTTTATCAGTTCGGCGTGCCTTTGGAAATTGCATTTTCGTTATTCAAGAATGCAACTTTCATTTCGTCATAATCATTTTTTTCAAAAAATTGTCATAAAATCAAAATGTTTCATTGAGATTTATTTAACTGCAAAACTTTGGTAGATATATTGCTTCATTTCCTCACATAACATTATCTAATGAGGTTTAGAAGCTAAAAAAATAGCTACTTTTTTAAGACACAATAATAAAATTTGTAAAAATTCGCGGACCCCCCTCCCCAAATGATCGAAAAATAAAAATATTGGTCATTAATAATACATTAGGGTGAATCAAATCATAAACCTGAAAAAACGGAACACATCCAAGGAAGAGTAGCGCACCTAGAATTTTTCTCTGGGGGTGGTTGGCTTGGTCATCGAATTTTTTTTGGATTGTTTGTGAAAGACAAGTTAAATTTTCCTACTGTTTTTTATATATGTTTCAAATGCCCTGGGAAAAGGGGGTTTAAACCGCAAACCCCTCCTAAGTGCGCCTCTGCCAAGGAAGGTTTGAGGCGATACCCAAACAGGAAGGGGTGATTGAAACATGGTCTTTTAGCTAATTTGGGACCTATAAATCCTTTTCAATTTACCTTTGAATATGTAATTTACGTACGATCAAGGCTGCGAAACAGACAGATCACAAAAACCTCCGCCAACATGGCGGACATGGAAAAAAAAAACAAATGGCATGGATCAACAACCCGTCAGAACAAAACAGGAAAGAATACAAAATAGCGAGAAACTCAACAAATAAAAATAAGAAAAATGACTGGTTACGCTGGAGGATATTAGAAAAGACAGAAAACCATAAAATACAACAATTTGACAAAAAAAGTCAGAGCAACCAAAAATACCCCCATCATTAAAACAAGAGGACTAAAAAACCAAAAGGGAGAAACCGTATTTGAACACAAACTGATCAGCAGAATATAAAAAGAATATTACGAAAAAATGCTATTCACTATGAAGAAAACAAACTGCGATGAAGGAGTAAGGCCGTACAAGATAACGATGAAGTAGAAATTTTCACAGAAGAAGAAGTACAAAAACAAATATTAAAAACCTAGGAAACGTAAAAGCAGCAGGATAAAATGAAATAGCAGTAGAATTAATAAAATACGAACGAAGAGAATTACATAAAGAAATAAACCAGCTAATACAACAAATATGGAAAAAACAGACTACCAGATATTTGGAACTCAGGTATTATAGTATAGTACCTATATATAAAAAAAGGAGATCGGGAGAAGTGAATGCATATTACGAGAACAACAGAACGGGTTCAGACCAGGAAGGTCGACGATTAATTGCATACATACAGTGGAGCAAATAATTCAAAAATCGAGAGAGTACAACAGAGAAATGCACTTACCTAATATGTATTCGTAGATTTTAAAAGCGCTTTTGATACAATCAATCTGACGAAAATGATGGAGGAGCTAGAGAATGTTGGAATCCTAGAGAAATTAAAACATATGCTAACATTGAGGCTAAAGAACACCAGAGCAAGGATCAGTTTCAACGGAACAACTTCTGAGGAGATCAATATAAACAAAGGCGTGAAACAAGGTGATTATATCTCCCTGACACTATTTAATCTGATATGAATCATAAGGACAAACTTTGCAAACAAAAATATTATTACGGATCAAGCTTCAACTAAAAAATGACACTTATAAAAGCAGTTGGAAAATTAGATAAGGAAGTGAAGAAAATATGACTAGAGATAATCGAGCACAAAACAAAATACATGACGACAGGGAAGGATAACACAACAACTCAGAAATATCTAATAACACAGAATCATAAATTTGAAACTGTATCTACCTCTAGAAAGCGGAAAAGAAAGAACAGGGGAAAGAATTTTGAAAGCAGAAAAACATAATATGGAATTAATAGAACTCTACTGAGAAGCAAGAATCATAGTATACTAATATGAAGCCTATATAAGACCTTAATACGACCTATTTATATAGGATGGAAATAATGATGATGAACAAGAAAGAGGAAGATAGCTTTCTGAAATTTGAAAGAAAAATAATGAGATCAATACTGGGCCACAATGTAACAAGAGATGGAGAAATAAGAATGAAAACAAATTCCGGAACTGAAGAAAAATTAAAAAGAGAAAATATAGTCAGATACATAAAATCAACCCAACAGAAATACGGGACATTTAGGCGTCCCGATGCGTCCCGGGACAAATCGTTAAAAAACGGGACAATCCCGTTTTTACGGGACGTTTGGTCACCCTATAATACATCCACACATCCAAAATTATTACTTAAGTACTTCATCATATAAAAAATTCTAAAAATAAAATCCCAACGAACCAATCCAGGAACAACCTGTTAGCTACAAACAAAAGCGTTAGAGGCTTTTTTGCCTCTCCCAGAATTATTAAATTAATCATTCCACAGTTTTTTTTTTCATTAACATCACAGATCCCCTTTATCTCCAGCAGCAAAACTGACTGGTTTATTTCCCTAGAGCTTTTTGTCTATTCACCTTTGGCATGTTCCAAACATGATGACATGTTTGCAGTTAGTTAATTGGTGGTAATAGAGGACACTTGACTGTCCTTTTGTTTTATTGACTTTGCCGATAATTACGAGAGGTCGGCGCGTTTGGGAATTTGCTGAAAACTGAAATTATGTTTTTGCTGAATTGAAAACGATTAAATGGATGAAAGCGCCATAGTTGCGATCTTGATTGATTAGAAAATATTATTTATTGCGAGCTTTAGAAACCAGTAATTATACATATAAAAATAAGGAAAAAATTTTCATTTAAAATTTTCTCAGTAAAACTAAACGAATTATACAGTGTGTAACAAAAGGGCAGGTCATAAATTAAATCACATATTCTGGGACCAAAATAGTTCGATTGAACCTAGCTTAGTTAGTACAAAAAATGTGCTCATAAAAAAATTACAGCCCTTAGTAGTTACAAAATTAAAATCGATGTTTTCCAATATATCGAAAACTATTAGATATTTTTTACTGAAAATGAACATGTGATATTCTTATGGCAGGAACATCTTAAAAAAAATAAGAGTGAAATTTGTGCACCGCATAAAAAATTTATGAGGCTTTTGTTCCGTTTAACACCCCCCTCCCCCAAAATTTTGTGTACGTTCCAATTAAATTATTATTTTGGTACCACTAGCTAAACACACTCTTTTTAAAAATTTTGCCTCCTAGTGCTTTTTTGACAAACCAGTTTTTATCGAGATATCTTGAACTAACGTTTTTAAAATCCAACACATATTTTATTTAAGATTATAGAGACCTGGTAATATGAAAATTTATTTAAAATTTGGATGTTTTAGGTATATTTTAAAACATATCATAAAGTAGCCATATCTCGATATAAACTGGCTTATCGAAAAATATTAAAGAGGCAACAAAGTTTTAAAAACACTGTGTTCAACTAATGGTAGCTAACAATTTAATTGGAACGTACACAAATATTTTGGGGGTTTAGGGAAACAAAACCGCCATAAAATTTGTATGCAAACATATTAAAAAAGAAGCCGCATTTCGATAAAAGCTGGTTTATAGAAAAAATACTAAGAGGCAAAAATTTTTAAAACATTGTGTTTAGCTAATGGTACCACAGAAACAATAATTTAATTGGAACGTACACAAAAGTTTTGGGGCGGTTAAAAGAACAAAACCCCATAAAATTTTTATGGGGTACCCAAATTTCACTGTTATTTTTTCTAAGAAGTTCCTGCCATAAGAATACCCTATACCATGTCCATTTTCAATAAAAAATCTCCAATAGTTTTAGATATATTAAAAAAATCGATTTTTATTTTGTAACTTCAAAGGGCTGTAACTCTTTTATGTGCCCATGCCCATTTGTACTAAGGTAAGTTAGGTTCAATCGAACTATTTTTGGTCCAAGAATAATATAAATTGAATCACATATTATGTGATTTAATTTATGACCTGTTTTTCTGTTAAACTCTGTATAATGGATATGGCTGATAGCGTTATCAATGTCATAAAATTACCAGTATCATTGCTGATTAGCTACGAAAATGTTTAAATACCATTAGGTACTAATGTAAAATTATATTCATAACGAAAGTAAATGTTAATGTATGTATTATGCAGAAAAATGCGTAAATAAACATCAAATGGTTTTGAGTATTAGTAATCGAAAGATAAGTGCAGAGCTGTAAAGCCCCAAAAAATTGTTCTCTAATTGTTCCACTATTGGTCATTTCCGCAAATCAGGGGAGAAAATAAACAAGCACCTATACTGGGTTGGGATATAGTATGGAACCAAGCAAATATCTTTAAAACGGCAAAAACAATATTTATGAAACTTTACATGCAAGTACAGTTAGGTAAAAGGCATATGTTGCCATATTCTTTGTTACTACTCCACTTCCGGTTTCACCGGAAATACCCTTAACTTATTTAATTTAAATGGGACACCCTGTATATTTTTGAGGATTTTAAAAGAACTTGTTATTTTTAATTCATACATACCAAATTTGGTAGCAAAAATTTGTTAAAATTGTCTGTAGATAATTTTTTGTATTAATTCAACGTAGTAGGAAATAAACGAGTACCATCATCTATACTGTATACTAAAATTGTTGTTTACATGCACTGCATGACTTATTTGAATTTAGTATAGTAGGTAAAACTGTTACTGAACTAATTGACAGAAATAAGTTGTATTAAAAATGGTTCATTTAAGTGAAAAATATCGTATTGAAATAATAATGATAATCGGTTATGGTGAATTTTCCAAATCGATGGATTGGACGTAGAGGATTCATAGAATGGCCCGCTCGTTCTCCGGACCTTAAACCGTTAGATTTTTTTTCTTTGGGGTTATCTAAAATCACGTGTTTACGTTAGGTGACCAACATGCTTGCAGGATTTGAGACAAAGAATAATTGATGAATGTGAATACTTGGAGAAATCTTGCAAAAAGTGACTCACGAAATTTATTTATATGCTTGCACGTTGTCATGAGGTGAACAGCAAACATTTTCAACATTTGAAATTTTTTTTTATTTTTAATATCATTGGTCTAACGTAAATAAATTAACCTATTTTTTAAATGTAAAGAGATTTATTTCTTGTTTTAATAGTTTTTCTTCCAAACTTGGTATGTATGAATTGAAAATAACAAGTTCTTTTAAAATCGGCAAAAATATACAGAGTGTCCCATTTATAGTAAACGAGTTAAGGGTATTTCCGGTGAAACCGGAAGTGGAGTAGTAACAAAAAGTATGGCATCAGATGCGTTTTATATCACTGTATTTGCATGCAAAGTTTCATAAATATTGTTCTTTTCGCTTCAAAGATATTTGCTTGGTTCCATACTTTATCCCAACTCTGTATATCTTTCTCTATCATTGATAGATAAACTTTTCCAATGTGGTACTTACTCCGAATCAGAGAGTAAAATTTTGGCAAACAGAGTAAAATTTTACTTTAGAATTTTACTCTAGAGTATAAATTTAACGTTATAATTTTAGTTAAGAGTAAAAATTTATTGGAGAAAAATTTAATGTCACAACGGATTAGAATTCTTTTTATTTTCTTAAAATAAGTGGACCATTTTAAGGTCAGCGATAGGTTCAATACTTAAAAATGGGTCGACGACATTAACGAGAAGGCAGGAAGAATCCGACAAAAGATAGCTCAAGAGAGGCGAATATGAAAAGCACAAGGGGAAGCCTATGTCCATGACTGGACAAGAAGAGGCTGTTAAATAAAAAGCAGCAGTTACATTCTACAATGTATAACGAACATCTAATTCAGTGTGTGAGGAAGTAATACCCCGCTATGATATCCATGCTGGGTGGACTTCTTTAACCTTCAACCAAAGCTACATCGCTAGCAATTCCATGTTTGTAAAACTGGTACCTGGCTCAGCACCCGAGACGACAAAAGTTTCACTTGTAAGGTTCACAGGTTTAAAGGTTCATATTTAAAGCTTTAAAATATTATATTTTTAAATGCCGTTTTTTGAATGTCAATTTACTAATTTATTGCTTACAAATTGTAAAAAATCTAAGGATTATTAATTTTTGATAAATGTTAATAACTATTGTCACAAATAAACCTACAACCTTGATATTGCATTGGAAAGTTGGGTCTTACAGCGTTAAAATGTGGTTGAAATTTCGAAGTTATTCATCAATTAGTTTAAAAGTTATTCAATTTGTTTTTTTTTGCAAACAATTTTATTTGCAATAATTTGTCAGACTAGAGCTCCCTATATACTTCACATTTTGACTGAATGCTCAATAACGATCTATTAAATTGTACATCTAAGCAATGTGCAGAAGGTGGATTTTGGAATTAACAGAAGTAGATCAAAGCTTTTGAAATTTGTGTTTTTCAAAGGCCGAAGGCAACTGAAGATCTGTTGCATGGAAGATGTAGCCAACTGTAAGGTATTCAAAAGAATGGGAACTTACATATTTCTAGATGAGAAAATTAAAAATGCATGCAAGTTATAACGGAAGAAGCCAGAGAGAAATCTGTCCCGTTGTTAGAGACTGTATGAGACTGCATAGGTTTGAAGGCACGCCCATTCATTATTTGGAAGAGTATACGTGTAGAATTTTTAATATTTTATCTTAAATTTTAATTCTCCTGTATATAATTTGTCTTAATTATAATTAAGAGCACGAAATAAGAGTCTCACACATATGGACCTACGTTGGCCCAGATGGGTGGAATTGATTGGGATTTCTACGGTAGCCTCAGCCGTTGCGAACTACTTTTAACTTTGGATCTTTAAGACATAAGTAAGAATAACAGTCGTCACTCTGTGAACTAATTTTTACTACTAATAGGGAGTGGAATTGATTGCAGTAGAATTTTAATAGTTTCGGATTTAAGCATGAAGAGGGGAAGAAAGGATACGGTTTTGGTTAGTGTGGGAATCACGGCAGTTAGTCGATTTTAACATCAGGACCTCGACGGACGTATTATTTGGGATAATCAAAAAAGACGCAACTTAGAGACGCTTCAAGACGGGTATTATGACAAGCCGGTTATAATATTCATTAGACGCAATTATTTCCAAATACATTTCTTTTTGTAAGAACACGTAAAATTTTGGTCGCAATTACACAAACACTTTTACATTTCGTCAACTTAATAGTGTCTATAAGTTAACACAGTGTCAGAGGATGGCAAGAGACTCGAATTGAATCAAAACGAAAACGATTATTTTCTTTTCTTTTTCATACCTTACTCGGTTTAGAGTACAAAATGACCACGTTTCGTTAAAGTATTCTGAGACGCATTGTTGGAGTGCTCCTCCTAGCGGCGCCGCTTGGTACTATCGTATCTCGGTTAACAGAATCCTGACTCTTGGTCGAAATTTATTTTTATTTATTTTGTCATTCCCCGTTAGAGGACAGTCTAACCACACTATGCTGCAGATATTTTAATATATGCAGTTCTTCTTCGTTTCGAGTTGATTCAATTCAGTCTACTTGCATAGCCTCTTTGATAAGGGGTAGAGACCCCGAAACACGGTGTCAGAGGATGGCAAGAGACTCGAATTGAATCAAAACGAAAACGATTATTTTCTTTTCTTTTTTATAAGTTAATTGTCTATTTTATTAATTAAAACTGTTAAGACTCATACGGACATTTATTACGATTGTCTTTAACGAATCCTACATACGTAGAATACCACTTTGCCGAATTTTTAAGCAATAGTCAGGAATGTAGAAATAACGTTACGAAGAAGAGTCTTATGTTTACCAACTAAATCTTCTTCTTCGTCAAATGCAAATCCACTAATGGATGTTAGCGATCACATTTTCCATTAACTCTCTATTTCTTGCAATGTGTATCAGAGACTGAATATCGTTGAGTCGTTAATACCTGTCTATTGCCTTATGTTTCGGAGCCAGGACATTTTCTTGCATCCTATTCCTCTCTTGCCTTCAATTTTACCCTCAATTATAAGTTGAAGAAACTGGTATTTTTCGTTTCGCATGATGTGACCCAGATAAGCCCTCTTCCTTTTCTTGATGGTTTCGAAAAGTTGGCGTTCTTGGTTGATTCTTTTAAGGACATCTACATTTGTGACTTTCGCCGTCCATGGTATGTTTAGGATACGGAGATAAAGCCACATTTCGAAGGCTCTACTCCATATAGCAGCACCGACCATACGTTGCACTTAATAAACCTTAATCTCAGTTGAAGATCGAACTCTGAACAGGTCAGTACCTTCCTGAATTTTACGAAAGCTTGTCGACCTTGCTCAATGCGACATTTTACTTCCCTGTCCGATGCATAGTCTTCAAAAGCCACGTTCCCAGGTATTTAAATTTGCTCATTCTTTCAATATACTTGGTATTCATTGTTATGGTGGAGTTTTCAAGTGCATCCAGGTTTCTGGAGATGATCATGGATTTGGTCTTTTGGTATTAATCTCCAATTCCATTCGTTTACTGTATTCTCCGATTATGGCGACAAGTTGTTGAAGATCGACTATGTTGTTACAAATTAAGACGCCGTCATCAGCATATTTTATGTTGTTGATCAATACTCCATTCACTTTGATTCCCATCTCTTCATCTTCCAAAGACTCTTGAAATATGGCTTCCGAATAAATGTTAAATAAAAGAGGCACACATAAAATGTTAAATATAATGTTAAATAAAAGCACACATCCCTGTCGAACACCACTTCTAAAATGTATGGGTTTGGATATAGAATTGTCTAGACGTTTGATACCAGTACAAGTTTTCAATGCATCTTTTGACTTTTTGGTATATATCAAGATTAATGAGGACCTGAATTAACATGTGGTGTTGGTGTACCAACTAAATCATCATCATCATCATTCTCTTTGCCTTATCCCTATGCGGGGTCGGCTTCCCTAATTGCATTTCTCCATACAATTCTATCTTGGGTCAAACCAATATTAATCCCTTTTACCAACATGTCCTGCCTAATCGTCTCCCCCACGTCTTCTTTGGTCTTCCCCTCCTTCCAGGAATCTCCACTTCAGCAATTCTTCGTATTGGGTGATTAGCGTCTCGACTTTGAACATGACCAAACCATCTCAACCTATGCTCTCTCATTTTGGCATCAATTGGTGCCACACCTAGACTTCCCCTAATATACTCATTTTTAATTTTATCATTTTTTGTCACTCCACTCATGCATCTAAGCATTCTCATTTCCGCCACATGCATTCGTTGTTCCTCTTTCTTTTTCACTGCCCAACATTCAGTTCCGTAATAGCCGGTCTTATGGTTCTTTTATAGAATTTTCCCTTCAACTTCATTGGAATTTTCCTGTCACACAGCACACCACTCGCTTCCTTCCACTTCATCCATCCAGCCCTAATTCTACTGCATGCATCTCCATCTATTTCTCCCTTACTCTGTAATACCGATCCCAAGTGCTTAAAACTATTGATTTTTACAATCAGTTCACCATCCAAAGATACCATTTTATTTGTAGTAACTCTATCTTTAAATGAACATTGCAAATAGTCTGTCTTTGTCCTACTAAGTTTTATACCTTTTTCCTCCAGAGCTTGTCTTCACTGCTCCAGTTTTTGTTCTAAGTCAATTTCACTATTTCCTACTAACACGACATCATCAGCATACATTAAGCACCATGGAATATTACCCTGTAGTTTCGCTGTTATTTGGTCTAAAACTAATGAAAATAAATACGGACTAAGCACCGAGCCTTGGTGCAATCCTACTTTCACATGAAGTTTATCAGTCTCTCCCACACCTGTCCTAACTCTAGTCGTTACTCCCTCATACATATCCGTCACAATCTTTACATATTCACAGAATCTCTCGAGGAACACTATCATACGCTTTCTCAAGATCAATGAATATCATATAAGCGTTTGTTCCTTTACTCCTGTATTTTTACATCAACTGCCTTATAATGAAAATTGCATCTGTTGTTGATCTGCCCTGCATAAAGCCAAATTGATTCTCAAATATTTCGGTCTCTTCACGTATCTGTCTATCTATTACTCTTTCCCATATTTTCCTGGTGTGGCTAAGCAGTTTTATAGCCCTGTAGTTTGTACATTGTTGTATATCTCCCTTGTTTTTGTAGACATGTACTAGTATACTGCTTCTACATTCGTCTGGCATTTGTCCAACTTCCATAATTCTATTAAATAAACCTGCTAGCCACCTTGTTCCTGTCTCTCACAATGCTCTCCATACTTCCCCAGGAATATCATCTGGTCCTATGTTGGTGTACCAACCACCTGTTGGTGTACCAACCTGTCCACCTGTTGGTTTACCAACTAAATATCAAAACTAAAATCGTCCGCCACATTAATTGGACAATATAATTAGAGATGTTATAATATTATTATAGATTAGAGACCATGGTCATGTAAGCAAAAGACAAAAACATCGCAGATAAGAGAAATTATCATCATTCATTAATTATCAGGCTCGAAAATTCACTGTATATCCTGGCCTGCTTGCAGAGAAGTCAAGAAATCCTGTCGATTCTTAGCAACTTCTCTCCATCTTCTGACCATCATCATCATCAATGGCGTTACAACTCTTCCTGAGTCTTTGCCGTGTTTACTATTGCCTTATATGCTTGTCGGTTCTGTGCCACTAATTCCCATTGTACCACTCCCAATTTCTCCAGATCTTCTTTGACTGCATCTTCTGACCCTTAGATTCTTAAGGTCTTCGTCTACATCATCAAGCCATTTTCTACGCAGTCGTCTTCTACTTCTTCTGGCCTCTGGTTTTGAGATCAGAGAAATAAGGAGTCCAAAAAACCACACCGGAGATAAAATGACTAAAATGAGGAAAAATATGTCCAATACTAGATGCCTCGGAAAGGAAAGCTATGGATATATTGACTGCTAAATAGCGTATCACGAATGTTATAAAATCAGTCAAAAACTGGACCTTTTGAACAAAATACCTTCTCATAACATCAATATAATTATTGTCCGCCTGTAATCAAATTATCAACCTAAAAATATAATTATTAATTATTCTAAAATTTATGAGCCACTTCGAGGTTTGTTTAATTAAAACAACAGAGAATTAGCATTACTTCACAAGTTTTCACATAATAGCATCTTAAAAAGTTGTTAGAAGTTGGCTTCAAGTATATTAAATTTAATATCTTTATGGTTCGTGGATCGTAAAGCAAAATAATTCCTTGGTTATGCAATATTTATTTGTGCTTAAGATTTACTGCTAGTAATTACTAAATAGTACGCAATTCTCAAATTTACTGGATTATTTGTCATGGGAAATTAATAGTCTTAACGATTTATTATCGTATCTCATGAGTTATGCTGTCGATGCCAAGACATTTTCTATTTTTTTAACGGCAGCCTTAATTTTTTTAAATAATATATATGTTACAGTTCAAGTTGATTCTCAGTTAGAGTTGACTTTTCCTAGTTCGAGTCAACTCCAACTGAAACGAGCAGTAAAAGTTGATTTGAAAAATTTAAATCAACTTTTACTAGTTGAAGTTGATTCTTCCTAACTCTTGTTAGTAAAAGTAGATTATACAATTTATACGAGTATAATCTCCCGTGCCTTTTTGATGAGTGTGCGTCTCTTTGTTTTGACCGTTTCAACTACTTATTAGTCCAGGCTGTAACGTCGACCCCGTTAGGTAAATTATTCTGATTCGATTTTTTTTGCACAAACTTACTCAAACAAATACATCCTTATAACAAATACACAGTGTCAGGCGGTACCGCGGTCGAAAAATTGTTTAACCAAAGTTTGTTAACCAAATTCACAAAAATAATTTTTATCTACTCTACCTCATATTATGTATAAGGTTTTATTGTGTGAAAATTGTAAATATAGATAGCAGTACATGAAGGGTTTAAAGTGTGCCTGAAGTAATAATGTATTTTAAATGGGATTTACTTTTCGCACTGTTTTTAGCACACTTTCATATAATCAGATATCCTTAACTTTCGCCTTGTCATGGTGATGACATGTGAGCAATAAATTACAAAAAAAGTTTTGACAGTTTTGTGGTTTGACAGAAGTTTGAATTTTTAAATGTCAAAGTTCTAAAAAATTGTAAAATAGGAATGTATTCCAGTGACGAAGAGTTGCAGTTTTTTCCTATTGTTTTTTAGTCCTCTTATTTCATTTTCTATTTTTTCCCTTTCTTCTTCGTTTTTGTTTATAAGTTTGCCAATCTCTCATTATTTTCCTGGTTCATTTATTAATATTCCTTCATAATTATTTTTCATATATGGGTTTTGTTTCTGGTATCCTCTTTCCATTTTTCTTGTTTCCTGGTAAAAGTATCTTATTTCCTTTTTTTGGAATTTCTCCTCTATCACTTTAAGTTTTTCTTCGTTGTATTTTCTTTTTTTACTTCTGCATGTTCTCTTCATCATTCTCCTCAATTCTCTATATTGTTGTGTGCTAATATCACTATTATTTGTTAGGATTTTTATTCTTATTTTTCTAATTCCTTGAATGAACAAAATCTTTAAAACATAGCATTAGCGTATATTTAGTGTAAAAAGTATGTTTACAAACACACATCAGAAAAGTAAGTTAGTTCAAAATCGCTCAAGTTAGTGATAATGCCGCAGACAAATCAAAATTTGCTTAGATTAGGCAATATAGGCAGTTGCCTAGGGCGGCACATTATGAGAGGGCGGCAAGAATACTGTACAAAAAATATTAGTATATAAAAATTATGGATCTGGGTTTTGTCATTAAAGAGTATGAAGCTCTTTCAAATTACTTTACCACAAAGAAGCCAAAAAATTGTGCCCAAATAAAACATATAAAGAAATAAGAAAGAGAAAAAGAAAAATTCAATTTGACGAGGAGGCCGATGATGAACTAAACTGTTCAGCTAGGGATGAGATGAAGATCCGCACATTCCATATTATAATCGACACTCTGATAAGACACCTGAATAGACGTCTGGAATCTTATCGACTTATTTATCAACGTTTTCGTGTTATTAACAGATTTTCCAAAATTAAGCTATGAAAAAGGTATTAAAGAAGCTGAAAATCTGATACAAAATAAAGACGACCAAGATACATCATCCATACATGAATGCATTCACGTAAAGGGTCATTTGTATATCACAATAAAATCACCAATTGACATTAGAAGAGTTAGTGCAGTCACTGAATGTGGATATGGGCTATTTCTAAGTTCATATTCAAGATTACATAACGGGAAAATTATGCATTTTATTATTTACATAACCTTATTAAACATTGTTGATAACGTTGATAAAGTTGATAGCATTAAAATTTATGCACCAAATATCTTTTTTTAAATTTTCCAAAAAAGTTATTGTTTTTTTTTAAATAACTCCGTTAATTTTTAGGATATCAGGTTTGCTTGAAAATCCTTTGAAAGTTAATTTTAATGGCTATTAAACCACGTTGAATTTAATCTTTTAAACCCCCTATTTTTTTAAAATAAAAGGTTGAATGGCCCCGGTTACATGGTTCTCGCAGTAAAATTTAAGCTTTAAATGTTTCTATTTCGGTTATTTTTTACCGTATAGAAATAGTAAAAAGGTAAAATGTTTGATACAGGAAAAACTAAAATTTTGTTATACATATATCACTTTTGACGTATATTGAGTATTTTTTGAGTTATTATAAAAAGAAAATGAAAATTACGATAATTTTAAAAATTCTGATTTTTTTAAATTATATCTATTTTTAAAAAATATGAATTCTAAACCGGTCAAAATTGTTGAAATCATTACATTTTACAGGTATATTTTATATAATGCATCGTTTTCCCCTTATTTAAGCTTGAATACTTAGATTTGCGTACTCATCGAAAAAAATATACATTCAATTACCCATAACTCACTTTGAATTAACATTAGTTTAGTTCTTTAAGTAAGAAGTGTATTCCCATTTTTATTATCTTTAATTTTGATAATAATAACTTTTTTGTAATAAGCTTATAGTTTTTGAGTTATACGTGAAAAACAGCTTTAAAACATGCATTTTTTACAAAAAAATAAAATCTTTGATCTTTAATAACTCAGAAAGTATCGATTTATGTTAATAACTTTATATAACAAATTTTGCTTAGAATTTGTCTCTTTATCGATTTATGGTATTCAGTTTTCACCCCTGAGAAGGGGTGGCATCCACCACCATGGTAAAAGCGCAAGTTGGCATCATGTCACCTTTGTTCCTTGAGCTATCCTCTAACCACTCATCAATTTTCATGAAAATCGATGGAGGTTCAACGAAATCGGAGGTGAAAACCTTCAGTGACTGCACTAAGTGGATTGAACGATATTTTCCCTAATTTTGACATTGCTGCGCACATTTATTTATGCATCCCAGTTGCCAACATGTCCACTGAAAGGTCATTTTCGAAAATGTCAAGAATTAAAAATAATTTCCCATCAAGTATGACGCAAGAACGTGTTAACAATTTGTGGATTTTGTTAAAAAAAATTTGAAAAGTCTTTTTTTGAAAAGAATTCTCTAATTTGATCGAACTGAAATGACGATTTTTTCTGTTATAGGAATATAAACATCGTAGTTTAATTCCATTTTTAGTGTACTCTTATTTAAATAAAAATTTCTGCAATTATTTTCGCAAAAATGGTAGGTACAGGTACATGTTTGAAGGGCGGCTACTAGAGAATTGCCTAGGGCGTCAATTGACCTAAACGCGGCCCTGCTTAGATGCCCTGCGATCGGACCATGGCAGATCATTCTACCTTAATCCCCATTACGATTTTGCGCCAATTTTAATAGCACGGCTTTGGATTTACATATTATATAAATATCCGAATGAATATATTTTAAGACCACAAATTGTTGTAGTACTTACCGTCTTTTCTGTAATATAAAATCTCGGCGTGTTTTTCGACGCCATCTTGCAGGGCCTCCCTGAGATTCGCGACGGCCTGCTGTGAAGTTAGCGGACCGCACAGGAACTCGCAAGAGGCAGGTCTCTGCATTACCTCGGCCCTCGAATACCCTGTCAAGCGACAAAAGCCGTCCGAACAATAGATTATGTGACATTGCCCCTCTCTGCTGTTGGCTACCAAAAATGAACGATCTGAAAATAATCAAAAAAACACAAGATTACTAAACAATAAATTAACTGGAGCATCCGAAAAACCTTTCAAGTATTACATATGATTCATAAAATATATTCCGCCTGGTACCCGAGAAGTTATAAATATAAAAGAAAACAAACACAATAAGATGTCTCAGATCAGATGATCTCAGGGGCTCGGGCTACATGTCCTGCCCACTGCAGGCGATTTCGCTTAATTATAGTGATAATATCTTTTCCACCAAACGTTTGCTTGTAGATATTCTGCAGTTCAAAGTTATATCTACGCCTCCATATTCCGTTCTCACAAACCGCTCCTAATATCTTGCGTAGTACCTTTCTTTCAAAAATTGATAGAGCGGATTCATCTGTTTTAGTTAACGTCCATGCCTCTGAACCATATGTGAAAACGGGGACTATCAATGTTCTATACAGCCTTATACGAGTTTTTTGAGACAGACGTTTGTTAGATAAGTACTTTGATATACCATGATAACACCTGTTTGCAATTATTATTCGCCTTTTTATTTCCTCAGATGTGTCATTATTGGGGTTAACCGATGTCCCTAGATATATGAACTCTTTGACCGCTTCGAAGTTTTGGTCATTGATGATTAGATCTGCATCAACATTTCCAGCTCTTGTGTTTGTGTTGGTCGCCATGAATTTTGTTTTATTTTGATTTATATGTAACCCCATTAGTTCTGCTGCTGCTACTAGATCGGTTAGGATTTCCGCAGTTCTCGCCCTGGTTCTTGTTATAATGTCCACGTCATCTGCATATGCAAGAATTTGGACTGATCTATTAAATATTGTTCCTCTGCTATCTAAATTAGCATCTCGCACAACTTTTTCTAAGGCTACATTAAAAAGCTGACACGCCAGCGCATCTCCCTGCCTTAACCCCTTATGTATTTCGAATGGGGTTGACGAGTCGTTTTGAATTTTTACTGCTGATAGCATCTTCGCCATTGTCACTTTTATCATAGATATGAGTTTTTTTGGAATTCCCAACTCATTCATAACATTGTAAAGACTTGGTCTTAAGACACTGTCATATGCCGTTTTAAAATCGACAAAAATATGGTACATATCTATGTTAAACTCTTGCGCGTTTTCGAGGATCTGTCGTAGTGTAAAGATCTGGTTAATGGTTGAACGTCCGCGCCTGAATCCTGCAACACAGAGATTCACAAACATAAAATTCCAGAAAGTGTAACTGTATTAACTGGGGAACTTTATGCGATCTACCAAGCAATACTGCACGCAAATGCGAACAAGATGAAGAAGATATTAATTGTCACAGATTCTATGTCATCACTACACGTAATAAGGAAAATATACACACAGCATCCAATAGCTTTATTAATAAAGGAAGAACTACATAAATTGCATACTGAAGATTTAAGAATCAAGTTTCTCTGGGTTTTTTTAAGAATCAAGTTTTCACATGTTGGAGTAGCAGGTAATGAAGCAGCAGACCGAAATGCTAAAGAAGCCATAAATGATAACAGTATTCCCATGTCGCTCCAATCTGTAAGTATGGATCTAAAAAGCTACTTCATCATCATCAAATTATTTTTTCGAAAACTGGAACAATAAATGGAAATCCACATCATCAAAGCTTCAGGAAATAAAAAACAAGGTTGGACCATGGCAACCACCCGAAGTATCTAGACGAAAACCAACAATTATTTCCCGTTTACGACTTAAACATACCCAGTTTTCTCATGAATATTTGCTGAAAAAAGAAGAACCTCCGATTTGTGATGAGTGCGGTTCACCCCTAAGCCCGGCCGCACATCAAAGAAACATGAAACGTAAATTACGTTTCATGGAAATAAACCACTGCTAAACAAATATATATCCGGCCATTTATGAGACTCTCCGAAAATAAAAATGTGTCATGAGCATGAATCACACTCGTTTCATTAGTAGGCGGACTTTGAGATGTTTTTAGCAGTGTTTTCTTTTCATGAAACATGTTTTTCGTTTCATGTTTCATGTTTTTCGTTTCATGTTTCTTTGGTGTGCGGCTTGGCTTAGAGTGAAACATGTGCTAGTGGAAAAGTGTGAAAAGTTCAATAGCCATAGAATTAAATACCATTTAGCTAACAATATTTTTGTTTCTAAAAGACTGTAACTTACTAAACAAAGTGTAATTAACTGTTACTATCCCGCTAATAACCTTATTAAATTGAAGCGGATTGTTGTAAATAAAAAAAAAATATCAGCTTGTTTGAATTTTTCGAAACAATGCAAGTTTTCGATCTCTCTTGACTCCTATGTCCCTTATAAACTAAAAAATGCCCTGTCAGAGAATGATAAAAAACTTTGTATTGTACAAAATTTGGTTAATATTTTAAAATCTACACTCGATGCTCGCAATAGCATAACATTTTTGCAATTTACGATAAAAATAGAAAATTCTGACCGTTGGTAGTATTTATGTATAAGCTCCAGAATTGGGTTGAAATATTGATTATCTTGCACCATATTTTCTACTTTAGGGGTTAGAGCATGTTTTTAATCATGGGCGTCTGACTGGAAGTTTAAGAATAAAGCGACCAAAATTGCTGAGGTTATGGTGGATATCAAGCGCGATGAGCAGTGCCCCAGATAGAAAAATACAGGGCGTTTTAAGCTTAACTCTACATAAAAAATATAGTATATTGTTTAATATATTTTATTTTTATTTTATTTTATTTTATTTTTTAGACGGGAAACCCCCATTACAAAAAAATAATAGTACATTTTTGATCAAAGGCTATATCAAAACTAGTCTAAATAGCATCATATTAAGAAAAGCTTAAAAGATACATATAGGTACATATATACATACATATACACATACAAAATTAACAAAAACTTACTTAAATAATAAATCCATTAGGTACAGTTGAGTCCGCGAGTCTTTACCCGTGCGTCATCATTTAAAGCACACGAAATAAGTCGGAAATCTATTTCACACAACAACAATTGACAGAAAGTGGCTACTGTTTCGATTACGGGTTTTATTATAAAATTTGACGTTATCAAATATATAGAATGTCAAATGTAAGTTTTGCTTCAAAATTTTTGTGCAGAATTACAGCTATATTTAAAGTAGCTTAATAAATTCTTTTATTATTATTGATTAATAAATAAATAAAAAATTTATAAAAAAATTCAATGACATATTTTATTTTTGTTATTTTATTCACTTTGACGGAAACCTAAACACAGTCATTTCTTTACTGTGTGAATGACACGTTAGCTTTGTATGTTTTAAATATTATTTGCCAAAATATAATTGCTTACCTTAAAATTTCAAAGCCCAATATAAAATTAGTTGTAAAAACAACTGTTTGTGTAATATAAAGAAACTTCAAAACGCAAAAATTCGACAAAAACAGCAAAAAATTTAACTGACTGTCAGCCACAAAAGTAAACAAAGCAGAAACGTCAAACAAATTGTGCTTAAAATATGAAAACATACCGAATCGTCTTTTTTTGTACCTATCTTTTTTCAATGCACTGAGTCTAGATGGTTCATAAAAATAACATGTGTTTTTACTTAATAACAAACGGCAGCTGGTTTGCCATGAGTTTCATGCCTGGAAGAGATTGATGCTAGATAAAAAGTATGTGTTTTCTCTCGCCAGGTATTAATGACGCACGGGTAAAGACTGGCGGACTCAACTGTATGTAAGTTATCACTAGTAAACTGGCACATATTATGTAATAGCAAACAGCAATATAACATTAAAATATTTTCAAAAGAGTTTTTTTTAAATGACTGCAAAGAGTTATTAAACACATCCAATCTATCTTCTCTATTCATAAACTCTAGGGATCGATCCATGAATGAGTGTCTACCATAATTTGTTGCATATGAAAGCCAATAAAAAATAAGTTATTTTGTCGAAGCATTCTCTGTGGAACAGCAAATTTGATTTGTGAAAGAATTTCTGGACATGATATAATTCCATTCAATAGTTTGAAAACAAAGCAAATATCAAACATGGTTCTTCCCTGCTCCAATGTATCCAGTTTAAGATACTTTAAAATATGAGAATAGTTGTGGTCAGTAATCATATTCAGATTGAACATATAATTATAATGTCGTAGAAATTTATGTTGCACACTTTCCAGTAATGACTTATAGACATTGTACTGAGGAGACCAGATAATTGACCCATATTCAAGCTATGATCTGACCAACCCAACATATACTGTCTTCACTACCTCCAAAGATAACCCTTTACAATTTCTTAGTGTAAAGCCTAACATCCTGCTCGCTTTTACTGTTAATCTATCTATATGATCACTAAAATTCAGTTTGGAGTCAAATAGTATTATACCTAAGCACAGCATAATAAACTAGACCAGCAAGGACACTCCCCGATGCCGCCTTTGAAGTTGAAAAGTACAGAGTCGCCATTTTTCGCGTAGTACATCTCAGTCACACTCAGTGGTGATGTGATGTGTTCGTTCATCTGTGTTGCCGATGTCACTATATGAAATTATATTAAGCAACTGCTAAAATGATCACATTTTGCCAAAAATTATGTTAAAATTTTTGATCTTGGTAGTTTCTAAGGGTAGTAAAAATACATTAAGAAAAAAGTTATTTTATTCAACTTAACTTGTTAATTCAAAAATACTTGTAACAACATTATATGTAATATAATATAATTATACTATAATAAAACTACATTTGGAACCCTTTCAAATAAAATTTCCTCATCCTCATCTTGTGAATATGAAGACTTTATGTGATTAAAATAATTTAACATTTTTTGTCTGTTTGAAAGGAGTAACATTTTTTTACTCCTTCACTTTTGCTAACACTAATTTAATATTTGCTCACAGATCGCATTTAAACGTCGACAGACAACGATATCTAAGAAAACGTGATTTTTTTATTTCTACATTGCTGCAGTATCAGTTATTGTACTAACTTTATTACTCGTAAGAGTTCTTTTTGAATATATTCTGGAATTTCTGCAAAAAATTAACAATAGAATCGCCATTCATCGTCAATATTTTGGGTTATGTCCCAATTATTGACATAATTCCCACAATTATTGACAAAATTATGTTAAAAAATATTTATTATCAGCATAAAGTAAATCTGATAATTATGTACAAATCGGCAACACTGTCGATTTTCCACACTGTCTGGTACTACGCGAAAAATGGCCGACGATCTGCGCAGTAATAGTGCGCGAACTTTTCCCGCCTTCTAGTGTGTCACTGCTGTTGCGTTTTCTATGCTGTGACCCAAGTCTTAAATATAAATTCTCACAATAAAACACTGAAAAACGTTTGTTTTCTATACTTCCACAAAATTTATTACAACTATGTTATTACTACAGCTGTTTCGGCAAAGTGCCTTTCTCAAGTGATATATTTTACAATGTGTTTGCCTTTTTAAGTCTTTAACTGAAGAGGTTGAGGAGTGGGGAGCTGTTTGTCTCGAGTTGGTCATTCAGAATTATATCTGTATTTTTCAATTTATTAATTTCCATTGATTCTAAAAGTGATAGCTTAAGGCCTTTATTTTGAATATGTAGAATTTGAAACTCTTCATTGAAAGAATGATTATGATCTAGAAGGTGAAGTGCGTATGTAGAAGTGTCTGTTTTTCTATCGTTGAAAGCCCTTTTGTGTTCTGCTATCCGTTTGTCAAAAGTTCTGCCAGTTTGACCGATGTAAGTTTTTGGACAGTCACCACAAGTTAGTTTAGGAGAATATAATTGCATATTATAATATAATTTTTAATTCCAAATAACTTTTCTTTATAACACTTCTCGATATTTTGAAATATTAAGGTACTTTACTCTTGAGCGAAATTAATATTTTTTAACTTACCTCGTACACTATTGATAAAATTGTATATCTGATGATTGCATCTTAGGTTTTAGACTATGCAGAGCATTTTATTAAGAATAACTTTTTTCATAAAGTTATAGTTAATAATAAAAAAGTTTTCCATATTAATTATGATTCCAACTTAGTGAGACCTATTGCATGTGTATATGTCACACTTTGAAAAATCATATCTTGTTTAAAAATAGTCCTAGAATTTTGTACAACACAGCATTTTAAAGTAAAGAAAATAATCTTTCTCGTTTATTAGACAATGTATATACCTAGATATACAACAATAGTACATTGTTTACCGGGTAGGAAAAGCTTAACATTCCCGGACGACTGTGAAGATTGCTAAGTCGAGGCGCAAGCCGAGACTTAGCAACACAGAGTCCAGGAATGTGGCTTTTCCTACGAGGTAAACATACTATTTTTCCGCAAATCGTTTAAAATTCGACAGATATTGATTGATTTAAAAAAAAACGCGATAATTTTATTCCCAAATAAATGGTGCTTTGAAATTCCTAATAAAATTACTTGGGTTACTATGGAAACGTATTGAGGTTGAATTGTCAAACTTGACGCTTATAAATTTAATTGCTGGTGTTCTCGAAAGTAAAATGATAAGTGATGATGAAATTTCCATTCCTGGGACTCCTCCAGAGCTGGTTGAGGCAGTGAATACTGCTTCATTAGAATTATTGCCAAAGAAATCAAGAGAAAAGTACGAAAATGCATACAGACGTTTTATGGATTATCGCATGAGTAAAAATACGAGTTCTTTCTCAGAAAATGTTGTAATGGCATACTTCCTAGACCTTTGTTTAAAGATGAAATCTTCAACATTATGGGCCAATTATTCAATGCTGAAGTCAACCCTTGCACTTAAACACAATGTAGATATATCTACATACTCAAAACTTCGTTCTTTATTGAAACGGCAAGCTCAAGGTTTTAGGGCAAAGAAATCTAAGATTTTAACGAAGGAAGAAATTGAAAAATTGATCCAGGAAGCTCCAGATAAAGAAAATTTAATGATAAGGTAATTTACAAGGTTTTAATAGCAATGTGTTTTCTATCATTTATGTAGAACACTAACAACTGTACGGAAATATCATTTCCTTACAGTAAGGAAATGACATTTCCTTACAGTAAGGAAGTCCTGACTTTTTCTTCAAGAAATTTTGACAGGAATGTCAAAATTTCCTGGCGATTTGCGGAAAAAAAAGTTATAATGAGAAATTTAAAAATAATCGTATAATATATAAAAAATCATTGAAAGTATAAAATTTTGAAAAACCATATCTTGCTTAAAGTTAGCCGTGCATCCTTCTAGAATAGACCATTTTAAAGGTAATTAACTTATCTTCCTACTAAATGTAACTGAATTTACCTAAAGCTGCGTACAAAAAAGTTACAGGACAATATTTGCGAAGTAACAAGGAAAATGTCCCAAAATCGCTGCTAGTCGAGAAGTTTGAAAAATCATATTTTGGAAACTTCAAATTATAGAGACTTCTATCAAACGTCAGTTTAAAGATAAAGGATGGAAGTTTTTTTTTCTTTAAAGCAATGCCTATACCTAAATCCCCATGGAAAAAAGTTATGGTACAAAAAACAAAATTGCTATCTTTCGTGTTTTTTTCTTGCTTTTCTTTTGAATATATTTTTGTAAAAAAAATATTTAGGACTTTAAAATGTGATATTTCGATAGAAAATTTAACCTGAAACAATTTTCCTGTAGCCGTGTTTGCACCAAAAGTGCATAGAACTCACCCTTATTCGCCTTGTGCCTAGGGACTAATTCACCCGTTTCTCAAAAACGCACCCCTTTAAATGGTAGCACTCCGCGATTTTTTCATATTTAGAGATCCATTGACTATATGAGACAATAAAACCCCGTTAACGTTGTAGTTTATTTCTAAAATACATAATCAATAGCCTAATATACACATTTAGTTTATTGCTAAAACATGTATATTGTATATGCATATTTATTTACTTTATAATTTATTAATTTAAAAGATCTTGTTATATAGAATTAGTTTTACTGTAATTTTTGTAAATTAGAGAATAAAATATGTTTGCCAACCTTCCTGATGGCATGTGCCAAGGAGAACAAATGTCGCTAAAAGAGAATATTGTATTTTTTGAGAATGAGAAATAAAAAGGCGTCATTGATTGATTGATTGATTGAAAATGAGATATTTATTTTTACTAAATCTAACGCATATGTTGTTAACGGCCAATATAAACACTTTAGAACTGTTAATACATTTTAATAAACAGGTAGAAGTGCAAAATTAAAACGGCATAACCTCCAACTACATAATTATATTGTATGAGAAGTTATGTTCACAACTTTTTATAACAGATGGAGTTAATTCCGTACCTTTCTCTTTTCAAACACACATACATACACGTTTGATTTTATACAAACATTATTATTATACTTGTTCTTTTAAGTAATTTTTTTTCTGCTTTTTTTTTTGTATAGACATGACTATCTGTTTTTTCGACGTGCCTCTAGTAAGTTGTCGTTCCATCGTTTTCGTGATCTTCTCACTGATAATCTTCGTATCGGGGAACCGTCTCTCGCTGTCCTTACTACTCTACTTGTTGTCATTCGGCTTATGTGGTCATTCCATTATATTCTTCTGTTTCTTGTCCATCCTATTAGTTCACCTTGCATCTCCGTCGTATATCTGTACTTCTAGCTCTGTCCCATAGAGTCTTACCATCGATTGTTCGAAGGATTTTCATCTCTGCTGTTTCTAGCATTCTTTTTGTCCTTTTTGTGTCAGGTCGTGTTTCTGCCGCGTATGTCATTATTGGTCTGATGATTGTTTTGTAAATTCTGCCTTTTATTTATTTTCCGATATTTTTATTTCTCCATATTTTGTCATTTAGGCAACTTGCGGCTCTGCTTCTTCTATTCACTTGATCTTCCACTTCTGTTTCGAGCCTTCAGTAGCTAGATAGTGTGATGCCTAGATATTTAAACGCCATCACTTGTTCTATTATGTGACCCTCCAGCTCCAATTTACATGTCATTGGATTTGCTGTTATAACCATAGTACATTCTTTCACGGATTTTGCTCTAAATTTTAAAGAACCCCTTGGATTAACATGAAATTTGGCATACGCATAGCTTACATGTCAAAGAAAAAAAGTGATATTGTGCCGATGTGTGCTTTTGCCCTGGGGGTGAGTCTTACCCCCTCTTGGGGGTGAAGAAACATATGTCCAAAATAAGTCCGGAAATGGATAAAGTGACTAATTTTAAGTAACTTTTGTTCCATGGAGCTTTTTCGCCAAGTCAACACTTTTCGAGTTATTTGCGAGTGAATATGTTCATTTTTCAACAAAATAACTACATTGTTAGACGGTTTTTCGCAAATAACTCAGAAAGTAAGTATTTTGTCGGAAAAAACGTTCTTAGCAAAAATATAGACTATAAAAAATAAAAAAATGGTGTACGCGTTAGGTCTCTGGACCTCGTAGAACCAGAGTTATAGCATAGCCAATGAAAAATAGATTCATATTCACCAAATTTCAAATAGAATATTCGAAGTAAAATATCCAACAAATTTAGCACTTTTTGGAGAAATCCCATTTAATATTTTTTAAAGTGTTAAAAAGAGCTTTATTTCTGTTTTTATAAAAAGTTTCTAGCATTAAATTTAAGCAAGTTTCGCTCAAAATAAAGCTGATCACTTTTGTTTTGGCAAAAAAAAACGTGAAGACCGCCCCCTAATTAGCAACTTAAATGAAATTCATCGTTACCGCTCCACAAATTATTTTTCTTATGTTGTGTCTATATGATCTGTAAGTTTCATCGATTCAAAGAGCTTATTTTTGAAAAAATTTGATTTTAAAGTAAAATTTTTAAAAAATTTTATTTTGAAATATATGGTTTTTGTCAAAATAAGTTAAAAATTGTTAAAGATACCAAAAACCTCGAAAAACAAAAAAAGTCAGCATTGGTTTTTTGTTTTTCTGTAAGACAAAAATTGATTACGATTTGGTGTTTCTGAATTTGCATACATTCGTGATCAGTGATTCGTTCAACCCCTTTTAACTGCAGCCCTTTCAAAAATAAGGACTTTGAACTGATGAAACTTACAGATCATATATACAATACATACACGAGTCAAGAAAATTGTGAAGTCGTAGCGATTAAGTTCATTTGAGATACTAATTAGGGGGTGATTTTTCCGATTTTTTAACCAAAAAATAGGGACTAAATTTATTTTGAGCGTAACTTGTTTACTTTCGATGCTAGAAATTTTTTTTCTTAACAAAAATGAAGCTTTTTTAAACACTTTAAATAAGTTGCAATGAGTTTTTCCCGAAATGTGCTTCATTTTTAGTTATTTCACGTTAAAGTATTCCATTTGGAATTTGACGAATATGAACCTATTTTTAATTAGCTATAACTCTGCTTCTGCGAGGTATAGAGACGTGGTATATACACTTTTTTTTTAAATTTTTTACAAGCTATATTTTTGCTGAAAATGTTTTTTCGACAAAGTACTTACTATTTGAGTTATTTGCGAAAAACCGTCTAAAAGCGCGGTTATTTTGTTGAAAAATGAACATATTCACTGGCAAATAACTCGAAAAGTATTGACTCTATGGAACAAAAGTTACTTAAAATTAGTTAGTTTATGCATTTCCGGACTTACTTTGGCACAATATCGGCACAATATCACTTTTTTTCTTTGACTTGTTAGCTATGTGTATGCCAAATTTCATGTCAATACAAGCGGTTCTTTAAAATTTAGAGGTTTTGCAATCTTTTACCGTTAAAGAACGTAGGTACTACCATGCATTTTGTCTTTTTGGGAAAATTAATATGTTCAATTTTCTGGCAGTTATGTTAAATTGGTGCAGTATACGTTGTAAATCATCTTCACTTCCAGAGATTGCATCGTCCGCATAGCAGATTATTTAGCACCACCTTAAAAATGGGTCATTTTGATGTCTCGAATTTCCTAAACCTCTTGTCCGATTTGAGTGATTGTTTTAATATTTTATAGCCCTATTATTTAACAATATCGCTGTAATAATATTGTCGATAAACAGGAAAATTGTCATTATATACCGGTTGTACAAATCAAACTGTGTTTTTTCTCAAAGTTCACCACACCCTGTGGAATATTATAGCATTTATAAAATACTGAAATTTAAACCCAACTTTAGTCTCAGATTTTCTTAACATTTTGTTTTGTGATTTATTCGATTATTCGTTGAATAATAAAAAAATTTAGGTACTGTAACAACTGGCCATGTTCTTCATCAATACAGAGAGTTTCTGAATGTGTGCGACAAACTTTGAGGGGTGATTTTTCATGAAAAAATAATGACAATTTCTTGATACACTGCAAATGATAATCTCCAAATGCTTCGTTTCCGAGATACGGGGTGTTGAAATTTTTCTTACAAACTGACGATTTATTAATTGCTCGAAAACCGCTAGAGGTATGCAAATGAAATTTGGTAAGTACGTTTTAAAATATGCGCATTTTTTGACATGCAATTAAGAATTTTATATTCTCTATTGGCGCCCATACGGGTCACATTACCTGTAAACACGCCAATGGTAAATAAAATTCTCAATTGTATGTCAAAAAATGCGCAATAACTACCTCTTAAAGGGGGGTATGGTTTGAAATCAACATATCAAGCACATATTTGTGAATTTTTTTCGAAGCTATGATACTATTATTTTATTTTTAAATTAAATAAACATATTAAGTACCATTCAAAAAATATTTAGAAAAAAATTCAGTCCAAAATATTGAAAAATAAGCCATTGGTGACAAATTTTGACAGGCAGCTCACAAAAAAATGGATTTTGCGGTGGACATCAGAACTCGTCACTAGATCATACGAAACAAAAATTCAAAAACAGTTAATTAGCTTTATGAGTTTCACGAGGTCATAACGTCGAGTTTTTTATTTTTAATGATTTTTGAATTTTTGGTATCACTCAGAAATCAAAAAAATTTAATTTTTGGTAAAAATTTTGTGAAAGTCAACAGATTTATTATTGTTGAACAAAAAATAAGCAAAAAAAGAAAAATATATCGACGTTGTTACCTCATGAAATGTCTAAAGAAAATCTTTGCAAAATATCAGGTAGATCGGCCGAGTAGTTTTTCAGGTACAATGTCCACCGCATTTGAAAAAGCAGTTTTGAGAAAAATGCGTTTAAAGTTTTGACAACTGCATCTTCATCTTCTTATTTGTCTGCCAAATCGTAAAGTGATGCACATTGGAATATGTTTTGTGCATCGACGTGTAATCTACGAAAGAGAAGGCGAAGAGTTGTTTAACGTTTCTCACTACGCTCAAGCGTGCTGGCGCGAAGTCGCGGCAAAGCGAGTCGAACGTAGGGATAATCAACACGCTGTATCTCTGGTAATTTGACTCCGATTATTTTTAAATTTTTAGAGAGTATTCTTGAAAGAATGCTGAGATGTTACGTCTTCTCTGTCCTTTTTTATGGTGTTGAATCATGGACCTTGAACGAGGAAATGTGCCGAAAATTGGAAGCATTTGAGATGTGGCTATATCGGAGAATTCTTAAAATCCCATATACTGATCGGGTCACAAATGAGGAGGTTCTTAGAAGAATGGGGAAGAACCGAGAAGTACTAACCACCATCAAATCTCGAAAGTTGGAATACTTTGGACACATTATGCGAAATGAATCCAGATATGCCCTCCTACAAGCCATCCTGCAAGGAAAAATATTTGGAAAGCGAGGTCCAGGAAGAAGAAGAACATCCTGGTTAAAGAACCTCAGAACCTGGTTCAACACAGCATCTGTGCAGCTTTTCCGCGTTGCTGCAGATAAAGTTAAGATTGCCATGATGATCGCCAACATTCGTCACGGATAGGCACATTAAGAAAACGAAGAATTCTTGAAAGTATGCAGTTTTATTTGGAATAATAAAAAAAATTAAATATTTCAAACCATACCCCCCCCCCTTCTTTAAATCCCACTAAATGCCATTTCCATATCTCAACCCGTTTCTTAGCAATAAATAAATCGTCAGTTTGTACGAAAAATTTCAACACCCCGTATTACGGAAACGAAGCATTTGCGGACACACGTTTATAAAGCAAACTTTATAGGGAATTTATTTTTCATAGGGAATTACCCCTTAAAGGTTGTTGCACACCCCGTATTGATGAAAAACATGGCTAGTTGTTAAAGCACCTAACTTTTTTTTATTTTCTAACATAAGCGATTGAGTCAAAAAACAGAATGTTAAGAATTCCTGAGGCAATAGTTGGGTTTTAATTTAAGTATTTTATAAATGCTAGAATATTCCACAGGCTGTGGTAAACTACAAGAAAAAAAACACAGTTTTATTGGTACATTCATTATACAATGACAGTTCACCTTTCTAGCAACAATATTATTACAGCGATATTGTTAAATAATATGGCTATAACATATTAAAAAAATCACTTAAATCAGACCTAAAACAGGTTTAGGAAATTCGAGACATCAAAAATCACCCATTTTTAAGGTGGTGCGTTAATTTCTTGGAGACGTGTATTATGTACTTACCATGTTTTCGAAATAAACCCATTTTTAATACCCGACATTATCCGCCTCTGTGTCTATTTAATACCCACACTATTATAGGCTTACGGTTAAGTGGTCTTTACGTTAAAGGGATTTAACTTCATTTTCTAGAGTAATTAAAAGTTATGTATGTCCTTGGAGCTTATAATGTCAGACTTGCTGCACAGATTCTTTGGATCCGGTAACATCTGTTCGTTCCTGTAATGATGCTGGTAGTTTTACGGGAATTTATGAATAACACAAAATTGAATTGAAAGATTAATAAAAATAAACATTACTGCGAAATTGTTTATTTGTGGTGGTATTGTATTTATATTTTGTTTTAACATATCTTATTACAATAATAAAAGTTAACAAAAGTTAAAACCCACAATATGGTAGATATATAACGTATTGGGCGCATTCCTCTATAGGTGTGATAAAACTAAAATAAGAGCAACAGCATTATAAAAAAATAGCAAATTTTTTTTTTCTATGAGCGTGTAAAAATGTCTACTTTCGCGCACGCATTTTAGTTTAGAAAGTTTCACTTTTCCGCACGCGTGTTACTTTTCCGCACGCGTGTTACTTTTCCGCAGGCGGTTTTTACTTGTCCGCACGCGTGTTAATTTAGATATGTTAATATGGCCTTAAAGTAATTATAATACATGCAATAAACTAATATTTAGATATTATTTACCAATTTATTTCAAATATATCTTCTTGTGTTCCTGTTTTAATGAAATTAACGCGACAATTCGATGAAATAAAATTATTTTGACATAATATTCAAAAGTCAAATCGGTGGACAATAACAGTCGTTTTGAATCATCGTCATGGAAACCAAAATCGTCGTCATGCTAGCTAATTATATTGAAAGTTTGGTTTTGACAACCTTGTCAAAGAATTAATTTGTGTATGTATTTTCATATTAATTAAATTAATTGATTAAGATTTGGTAATTTTTTAAAGACTCTTAGAAAAAATATTGTTCCTAACTCTTGCAGAAAGTCTCTTTTCCGCACTCGACTGCTTGCCGAACTCCCGATTCGCGTCGTTCGGCAAACTGGAGTCGCGTGCGGAAAAGAATGACTTTCTGCACTTGTTAGGAAAATAACTATTTCCACCTACCTCTATCGAAAGTATACTTTTCCGGACCTGATTGTATGGAGCAAAGTTGTACTTTTCCTCCCTAGTGAGGAAAAGTACAAATCCTCCCATGGTATTTAATTCATGAAATATAACTTATTGACGCCCCGTGCAATATCTATTTTCTGTTACGTAAGTATCTATACATTTTAACGTTTATTTATAAAACACCCTGTATTTTGCAGAATGGTAAAAAACAGTAAATTGTTATTTTGATTTAACAATGGTTACATTAATAATTTGACTTATATTTGATAGTTGACAGTTATATTCTACCTACTTGTTAGTTTTAGTTCTAATAAATTTTGTTGGTTAGTTACATAAATAAATTAAGTAAAAATGAAGAAATGACTTGTTATTTGAGGAAGGTGGAAAAACCATATTATGTATAACATATGATTACTGTCAGTAAACTTCATTCTCGGGAGGAAAAGTAGCACTTTCCTCCCTTGTTATACAAATAGCTATTGTAGATGATTAAAAGAAAAGTAATAAAATACATTATGAAATAATAAAAAAAATAGATACATCTTTCGAGCAGCTGTCTTGCAAAACAAATCCTTTTTACGAGGATTACTCCACATTTGTCTAAGTCCACTACGGCCTTTGTTTTAAGAGCATATCTCTTGTGTCGAGGTAGATGTCCTAGGTATGCAGTCTTTCTCATCTTGATTAATGTTAACAATAATATTTTGCCTTTTTTCACAATTTCGTCAGTTGTCACGTGATCCACTCTAGATATTCTTAGCATAAATTCATAGATTTAGATTTTGAACGCTTCATTGTGCTAACTTTCAGGATCCAAGCTTTTACTCCATACAGTAAGATGCATAATTTAACAAATTTACGCCTAATTGTTATTCATAAGGTAGTTGATTAGCAAGATTTTCATATTGAAGAAAGTTCTTACCATTTCTGTTCTCGCCCTTGTTTCTACTAGTCTCGGTAAATCTCTGGATCTTAAGATTAAGATCTTAAGACCTCGTTTGTCGTAAGAGATACGAAAAAATTTATTTAGGTAAAAGTTGGAGCACAGGTACGACCATCATTTAAAAATATTTTCAAATATACAGACAGGGCCACCCGTATTGACAGGGTGTATTTTTTTAAATGTACACCGTATACATTTTTACATTTCTGGATTCTCCTCGACGTCTTAGTTCATAAAATATAGGATTTTTTTTAATATTATGCGAGATAGCTTAAAAGATAATTACACTTTTTTTTTGTTAATTTCATAGCAACATTCACACCCTGTAGAATTGTAGTGATTAGAAATAAAAATTTATATTTCCATAATTATGCTCAAACGATTTTTAATAATAGTCTACCCTTGAAACATTATTGGTATAGCGAAATGTTTAATGTTAGTATACAGGTTTGGTCAGAACACGGAATGAGTATTTTCAGAGTTGTTTTAAATCGAACACCCTGTATTTTAGTATTGTAACGAAACTATATTTTATGGTACTTTTTTAGTTCTTAAGTATTCTCTATACCTAAGTGCTTTAATTTGTGAGTTATTTGTGATTATTTAAGCCGAAAATTAATTGCAACAAAAATTACGTAAAATTCTATTAGGTGGCCGTGAAAATGTTCAATCAAAAATAATTTCGAAAAAAAAATACTATTCAACAATACTATCAACAAACGTTGATATACGGGAACACTGGAACAGGGAAAGTTTTAATTGTGGAAAAGTTTAAAAATTTGGAACGTCAGATTACGAAAACGTCCCATGTATTTTGTCGGACAGAACATCCAATTGATGTGTTACCTTTCAATAAAACTCTCATGCAAAAATCAGACTGCTATTACTAACCAACATGATTTCTGTCATTTGATATGTTCTTCGTGTTCCACTGATTAAAATGCCCAGTTGGTGATAAACACCAGTCTGATTTTTGCATGAGAGTTTAATGAAATGGTAACAAATCAATTGGAAGTTCTGTCCGACAAAATACATGGAACGTTTAACTAGTCTGACGTTCCAAATTTTTAAACTGTTCCACAATTAAAACTTCCCCTGTTCCAGTATTCCCGTACATCAAAGTTTGTCCGACTAGACACCGTTAAGCTATGAACAAATTGTCAGCTTGCTATTAATCAACTTCTTTTTGGTACGCGGGATCCAGTTCTAATATAATATTCTACCTAGTTGGCTATGATACTAAATTTGCTTAAACATTTGACATCTCTTTTTGTAGTTCCATTTGCTTTGTAACCATTACTAATATGAATTTTTCAATGTTCTCTGGCATTCCTATAGTATAATCAAGCCATCTGGCTCGGACTGGGACGTTTCGCCGTCGCCATCCCGGCATTGGTTAAGTTTACAAGAACGTGATAACATACTAACTTTTTTTTTATACGAAATATCAGTGTAAATAAAATGCTGATAAAATAAAATGCTGATGTTGTCAGTAAAACCAAGTTATATTTTCGTATTCAACTATAAATTGTTTTCGTCTGAAAAATAAAATATTAACAGTATTAAAAATATTTAAAAAGATACATTTCATAATTATGGGCAAGTCCTCTAAGATATTCTAAAATATCTCCATCGGCATTGAAGTTTCGGACTAATCTTAAAATTCGCTCAGCCGAGTCCCTATATTTTTTTCTTTTTCAAGGGTGGCAGATTCCCAGCAACTAATTGTTCATAGTAAACGTTCCTAACCTTCTGCAGCTTACGGAGGCTGTCGATAAATTTCTATATTGTAGGGTGGTCGACTCCTAATTCTGTTTGAAGCCTTCTGTGTGATGCATCCGCGTAATTTTGGTTCGATCCTCCCTGTTCATCGTCCTTTGATAGAGATTCCACATCTCCTGGGGAAATAATGGAGGGCGTCTACCATCTGCTCGTCTATAAATAATTAATAAAATGATATACAGATTTTGGAATTTCTGAAGAAGTACACTTTATAGTTACCTGTTCATACGTCCTGCGTAATTGTCTTCGAACCAATCCAACAATGGTTGAAGCGCAAGCCGATTTCGCAATTTTAATCGCTTATATGTCAAAAACTATCAACTTTAGAGAAAAGTCACTAAAGACCTTTTCTGTTTCGAATGCTCCAGAAATCTTAAAAAAACTTTGTTCGATGCAAAAAAATAATTTTAGGAAAATAACAAAAAAAAAACTTTTAAAAAACTTTTGATTCACTTTTGGACCTGGCAACATGCAAATTTGTCGTTTGCAAAAGGGGTCGTTTTTGAGTAAGATGTGTGCCAAAAAATACGAATCAGAATATTTTTCCTAGCGGATGCGCAATGGTTTTCTGGACTATTGATTTCTATTAAATCCGTGTTCTTGGCATATCATTCAATAATGTTCCCGATTTACTTGAATGTGTTTACTGCACTAGACAACTCTATTCAACATGGTACCAAAAAAAAGTACGTAGTTCCAAATTTGTAACTTCGTTTTCAAATTCTTTAATGACATTTTTACACCAGGCAGATGATTTAGTTCTACCGTGCCTGGGTATAGTGTGTTTGGCCCATAGTGTGTTGTCTTTGCCAATAAATGTAGGAGTAGGAATTTCAGGCAACGGGGGCGGTCCTGGCCCGCCCTCGGTTAATTTAAATAATAATAATCAAATGAATAATAATGATAGTCAAATTAATGTTTCTTCAATGGATACAGTATCCTCAAATTTCGAAAAATATGACTTTGATAATAAATATCAACCGACGGATGCAGGTCCGTATCAGGTAATTTTGGAACATACCGATAAGAATCTTGGTCGTCTTTTTCCTATCAGAATTGGCTTTTATTTACAACAAGTAATTGAATTTAGAAATGATGTTATTGATATTCATTCTGTAGGTTTAAAACGTGTTAAGGTAATTTTTAGAACATACAAAATCGCTAATTTATTAATTAATCACGAAATATTAACAAAAAATAAGTTGATTGCTTATATTCCAAAATTTTTCACGCATAAACGAGGCATAATACGCGGCGTTGATACCTTTTTTACTGAAGAATACTTGAAAAAAGCAATTAATTCCATAGTTCCAGTGGCGGAAGTGAGAAGAATGAAACGAAAAATTATAAACGCTGAAACCAAAAAAGAAGAATTTGTCAATAGACAATTGGTAGTAATAAATTTTAAAGGTAATAAAATTCCGTCCTTTATTAATATAAATATGGTTAATTTTCCTGTAGAACCATACATCCATCCCGTTGTTCAATGTGTAAAATGTTTACGTTACGGTCACAATATCGTTCAATGTAAAGGCAAATCACGTTGTTCTCGATGTGCAAATGAGCATTCTTCCGCTGAATGTAATGCCGAGTTGGAAATGTGCGTTCACTGTAAATCTTCTGATCATCCTTCAATTTCAAGAGACTGCACAATGTATAAAAAACAACAAGACATAAAAAAAGTAATGGCTTTCGAAAATAAAAGTTTTAAGGATGCCGAATTATCGATTAACAATCCAGCTAATGCCAAAATTAATACCAACAATAGGTTTGATATATTAAATAATCTTGAAAACTTTCCCGATTTAGCACCAGCAAACAAAACAATTTATTATGCTCCTTTAAATAAACCAAAATCAAATTCAACCGCATTAGAATCAAAAACAAATAAAAGGCGAAGAACTGAGACTTCTTCTCAGACTCCAAGCACAAGTAATTCAGATTTGGAAAATTCCCATCAAAAAAGACAAATTTCTCTTCCCCCATATACACCCGCTCCACAACAGAATAATTTCATGTTTTGTCGAGATAAACTTATCTCACAGATATATTCATTAATTACAAATATAATTAATAATCAAGGAAAATTTGAATTCAATAAGATCAGGGACAATATCATTACAATATTCGATAATAATGAAGATAATTTAGAATCCATTCTCACAGATAGTGAAAATGGCTATTAAAGATATTACAGAAAAACTAACCATATTACAATGGAATTGTAGATCCATTTATAGTAACAAAGGCAGTCTTATGCATCATATTAACAACTACCATACATATATAATAGTTATATCAGAAATATGGCTCATATCCGGTCATCATTTTAGACTTAAAGGATATAACTTTATCAATAAATGTCGTGAAGATGGTTACGGTGGCGTAGGTATTTTCATCAGACAGGGAATAGATTACCAATAATCCGAAATTAATAATAATTTCGATGACAGTATAGAAGCATGCGCAGTTTTTTTGAACAAAATTAATCTCTCATTAGTATCAATCTATAGATCATCAGATGTTAGAATAGAAATAAATGACTGGATCAACCTATTCCTTCAGTTTAATATTGCAAAAACTATTTTTCTGGGAGATTTTAATGCTCACCACGGCATGTGGGGGCCAATTGCAGACGACAGAAATGGTAGAATATTAGTGGAGGCCATGGATTATTGTGAAATAATTACATTAAATGACGGAACACCAACAAGAATATCCCCAACTAGTAATCATTCAGCCGTTGACTTGACTCTAACATCTCCCTTCTTAGCCTACCGTATAGCTTGGTCAGTAGATTCAGATTCATTAGGTTCAGATCACTACCCAATCAATATAGAAATTCAAATCTATCCCTCCTTTTTGTCATTAACCCATCAACAAAATGGAATGACTCTCGTGCTGACTGGTCTGTTTTGGAAATATTTTTGAATTAGAAATTAGTGAGCTCAATAATTTAGATAGGAATTCAAATTCAGTAGACAAAATCGAATTTTTCCTCAATGCAATCACAATCGCAGCATCGAAATCTATGCCTATTAAGAAATCTTTCACACCTTCTGTACCAAGACCTTATTGGTGGGATGAGGAATGTTCTGCTATTGTTAAAAAATGAAAAGAAGCTCTCAGCGAGTTTAAAAAACAAGGTAATTTTATCAATTATTTACAATATCAAAACATTTCTGCTAATGTCAAACGTACGTTTAAACTTAAACAAAAAAACAGTTGGAAAATGTTTTTGAATAAACTAAATAAAAACACTCCTCTGACTGAGATATGGAACACTGTAAGATCTATTTGCAATAAACACCATCAAAAAAGAAAACCACAATTAGACGAAAGCCTTATTCAAAAAGTTCTTGATACATTGGCTCCTTGATCTGCTGCAGGTCCAATTTTTAACGACAACATTAATCAATTTCACTTCCATCAAGACTCAGACACCCTTTCAAAAAATTTTAGCTTTTCGGAATTAGAATTAGCCTTAAAAAATCAAAAAATACTGCACCTGGACTTGACGGGTTCACTTATACGATAATAAATAAATTGCCTGAAAGTGGTAAACTTTTTCTATTAGAAATTTTTAATGATTGGTGGTTGAAACAAAAGTATTCAGATAGTCTTAAAAATATAATTGTGTGTCTTCTAGCGAAACCTAAGAAACCACCTGACTTACCTTCGTCCTACCGACCTATTTCATTGTTATCGTTTATTACAAAAACTTTCGAAAGGCTTATAAAATTTAGACTCGAACATTTTGTCGAAAACAGATCAATTTTACCAAAAATTCAGTATGGATTTCGTAGAGGTATAGGTACAATTGATGCAATCTCCCATTTAGTTACAGATGCTCAATTGTGTCTATCAAAAAATAATTACATGTTGTGTCTTTTTGTGGACCTTAAAGGGGCTTATGATGTGGTAGATTTGGAAATATTATATTCAAAAATGGTAACGTTTGGTATCAATAAAAGAGTCTCTATAAATATTTTAAATTTGTTTGCTAATAGAAAAATATTTTTGCGAGATAGTCATAACGTTTTACATGGTCCAAGAGTACTTTACAACGGGCTTCCACAAGGCTCTATTTTAAGTCCCCTTTTGTTTAACTTATACACTGCAGACTTGCATGATTTGATGAGCGATGACATACAAATTATTCAATACTCGGACGATTTATGCATTTATGTCACCCATAATACCTACGATCGCTGCATGATAGACTTAAGACGTACTTTTGACAGGTTACAAAACTGGTTCGACGATATGGGTTTTAGTGTTTCACCAGAAAAGACAGCTGTGATGTGTTTCACAAGGCACAGATATCAGTTAGTCGATAATTTCTCTATAGGTAAATACACTATTCGTATCGTCAAAGAATATAAATATTTAGGTATAATTATAGATAGTAAACTTCTATGGACCAGTCACATTAAGTATGTCAAACAAAGATGTGAAAAGGGAATTAATCTTCTGCGCTTCCTCTCCAAACAGAGCTGGGGCGCGGATCAACAAAGTTCCTTAATGTTCTACAAGTCTTATATTCGCTCGATTTTGGATTATGGGTGTACTCTCTATGGTTCTACCTCCAATACGAACCAACTTACTCTTGATCGAATACAATATAGAGCTCTGAAAATATGTTTGGGAGCCATGGCATCTTCACCAAATCATGCCGTTCTAGCAGAGTCTCAAGAACTTCCTCTTAGTTTTCGAAGACAGTTTTTAGCAAATAAAAGTCTATTAAAATATGGATGTTACAACAGTGATTTGATCGCAAAAATTAACTTTCTTGTAATTGAGAATTTGACAAATCATTATTGGAAAAAGAAAAACTCTCCTCCTTTGGCAGATGCATTTATTGATACAAACTTATTTCAAAATGATATTGTTAAACTTAATAGAATACCAATGTATGCACACAGTTTCGATTCTATAATTGACAAACCTATCACCATATTCCCTCGGTATTCAGATTGTAATATCTTAAACCAAGCCATAATAAAATCCATTGTGAATGGTCTCGGGTCGAACTTAACTAAAATATATACAGATGGGTCAAAAACGGAGCTAAATACAGGTTCGGCATTTTTTGTTTCAAACATAAATCATATTGAAAAGTACAGAATCTCAAATTATTGTTCCATTTTTACCGCCGAGTCCTTTGCTATTGAAAAGGCACTAAAATGGTGTGCAACTCAAACATGCACGAATGTGGCAATAATTTCAGACTCAAAATCAGCATTACAAGCTATTAGAGGTCACCCAATAAACCAATTCCGAAATGCCTTAATTTTGAACATTAAAAAATTAATTATGGATCTTAAACAAAATAATGTAACTGTTTCGTTTATTTGGACGAAAGGACATTGCGGAATCGAAGGTAATGAAATTGCGGATATAGCCGCAAAAAGTAGTCACAGTTGCCACCATATTGACAAAGTATTTAATTTAAAAGATTTGAATAATACTTCAAACCTAATATCAGAAGGAAATGGGAAACTGATTACAAAAGATTTGCAAGTAAATCTACAAACCATTATTTCAGAATTCACCCTACACTTCCAAAAAACATTCCTCATTTCACCTTTAATTATAATAGAGCACACATGTCAGTATTGACTCGTTTAAAATTGAACCATGCTCGCTTTCCATCTCACTTATATAAAATTGGAATACTTAACTCCCCTGTCTGTAGTTGTGACAATATATCAATTGGTGATCTAATTCATATATTTCTAGAATGTTCTCTTAACTCTCAATCTTCTTCAATTCTGTATCAAGAACTGATTCATCACGAGTGTCCATTGCCACTAAATATTACAGCTCTCCTTTCTTCCTCAGATAAAGCGGTACTAGATTCCATTATTAATTTTATCAGAAATTCAAAAATAGCGGTATAGTTTAGAAATAGACAATATGAAATCATTTAATGTAATTAAGAATTTACATGTTTTGTGGCAAATAGATTTTGTCTGATGCCAGGATCTCTCACACACACAACATTAGAAATGTCGATATCAATTCCAATAACTTCATTAATATCTTCTTCTTCGTCATCGAAATCACCTTGGTTCCTGAATATCATCTTCAGCCAAAACTACCAACATAAGGTTTTCTAAATACATAATTTGTTCCTATTTTCAAGAACACATAGTACTTTTTTACAAACTTTTTCTAAATAAAAACAAGTAATTGGACTTAGTAAGTCTTAGGTTTTCACACAAAATAATCGAAAGTAAAACTCGAAGTCGATATTTGAACTCTTCGTGTAACTTTGCGTCGATTGATATACGATTTTACTAATTTTGAGTCATTTTTATTAAACTTTGGGTCATCATTCTTTAAACAGAAACGACTTCAAAACCGGAACTAAACATTCAAACTCAACTTTTCAATACGCTTCGATTGATGTGTTACATGTACTATTTCTGCGACTATAATGGCACTTTTGGTTAGAAATTTTTAACCGAAAATGATATAAAAACCAAAATTTTACATTTGCTTTCATCTTGCTAAAGCACGTCGAATGATATCGCTTATACTATTTTCGAGCTTAAAACAGTACTTATTGTTGCAACTCTAAAATGGAAGTCTGATATCAAATTTCTCATCTTTAATACCATCCTTGGATTATAAGCTTTCATTCGACACCTCATTTGTCATTCTATCTGCATTAATAACGGACGAGTTGTATTCGCAGATCGACAAATAGACGGACAGACAGTCATGAAACCGGAAATATATATTTGTTCTCGTCTTGCGAAAGCGCGTCGAATAATATATCACTTGTACTCTTCCGCTGACATTAACACTGTACTTCTTGTCGCATTTCTAAAACCGGAAGTTCTATGCCAAAATTCTCACCTTTCGTACCATCCTTGGAATATAAGCTTCCATTTGACACCTCATTTGTCATTCTACCTGGTATAATGACGGAGGAGTCATGTTCGCGGTTGGACAGACAGACGGACAGACAGCCTAGGTCAAATTTCTCACCTTTAGTACCATCCTTGGATTATAAGCTTTCATTTGACACCTCATGTGTCATTATACCTGGTCGGACGGACAGACGGACAGACAGACGGACAGACAGCCTAGGTCAAATTTCTCACCTTTAGTACCATCCTCGAATTATAAGCTTTCATTTGAAATCTCATTTGTCATTCTACCACGTATAATGACGGAGGAGTTGTGTTCACAGACAGACAGACAGACAGACAGACAGACAGACAGACGGACGTGGATAATTCAAATTTTTCACATTTTTTCAGAATTGGTTGAAAACAATATTACAATTATCTTTTAACATGTTATAAAACCCGAATATAAAAGTAATCTTCGCCTCACAAGCTTGGTACACAAATCCTCGCACGCGGGCTCTCAGTCCACATAAAAGAATACTGACCGAAGAAGCGAACGTTTCGAGCTCAAACTTTGTACTAATGCAAATCAACACAATTTAGGAGACTACTAGCACTCAATTAGCCGTTTGATTGGGTATTAGGGAGCTATGGTCAACTTTTTAAAAGTGCGGAGCGTGAGTCCGCGCGCGACCTCTGGCAGGTTAAATAATATATCAAAGACATGACGTAAGACCTAGTGTAAAGATCCGTTGACAGAACTGTATTTTAAATAAAATATATGGCAATATTTTCGTTTTTTTTTTCGTAACTCTTATTAATTGTTTACAAACACTAATATGAAATTAAAAATATGACTCTAATTTTATCCTCATTTTACCTGTGTCAACAGTGTTGTCCACCAATAATAAAATAACATACACAAAGTTTACAATTCGTTATTTCTCGACTATTCCAACATTATGTTAACGAGAACAAATTACAAGAGTTTGTGTTCTTTTCTTTCGCTGTAGTTTTAGTTGACGGTCCCTTGATACGAAACAAATTGAGTTGCGTAAAGAAAACAGATAAGTGTATCAAGCAAACGTTAATCCCACGAGTCCTAAACTTTTATATTCCCCGAAAGAGACCTAAAAAAACATTAAGAAGTATACCACGGATTAAGTTTGTCCAACACAAGAATTGAATGACTAAGCGATTGTAAAGAAAAGAAAATTCAGGGTATTTTCATTTTAAGACAAAATACATACCAAAAAAAATGTTAGAAAACCACAATTACTTCCAAATGCTACACTATTAATAACACAGTATATTTTATGCAATTTTAGATTTACATATTTATTTACAATTAACGCTGCTTCACCATCATCATTCTCTTTGCTTTATCCCTATGCGGGGTCGGCTTCCCTAATTGCATTTCTCCATACAATTCTATCTTGGGTCATATCAATATTAATCCCATTTACCAACATGTCCTGCCTAATCGCCTCCCCCACGTCTTCTTTGGTCTTCCTCTTCTACTCCTTCCAGGAATCTGCACTTCAGTAATTCTTCGTATTGGGTGATTAGCGTCTCGACGTTGAACATGACCAAACCATCTCAACCTATGCTCTCTCATTTTGGCATCAATTGGTGCCACACCAGACTTCCCCTAATATACTCATTTTTAATTTTTTCCTTTTTTGTGATTCCACTCATCCATCTAAGCATTCTCAGTTCCGCCACATGTATTCGTTGTTCCTCCTTCTTTTTCACTGCCCAACATTCAGTTCCGTACATCATAGCCGGTCTTATGGCTATTTTATAGAACTTTCCCTTCAACTTCATTGGAATTTTCCTGTCACACAGCACACCACTCGCTTCCTTCCACTTCATCCATCCAGCCCTACTTCTACTGCATGCATCTCCATCTATTTCTCCATTAAGTTGGATTTATAGTTTGACGTAGCGTAGACGTAGACGCAACGGAGACGTAAGAAACGGACTGGAAACGTAAGAAAATATTATGCCAATTTATAGATCGACGTAGCGGAATTTTTGCGCATGAGTAGAAAGAGTAAACAATGACTTAAATGACTTAATTCTAATTCAACAACAATTATGCGAACAGTAATAAACAAACTTTGTGTTTATTTATTTATACTTATACTATTATTTATCTGTTTTGTGTGTTACATGGATTAGGAAATAAACGAAGATATGCTCCTTGATGCCGCATGTCGTGGGATTTCCAACTATTTTGTTCCATTTCCTGGTCTTTAAATTTTTATTGGATTTACCTATCGTATAATATGTGTATAATTAACAAAATTCGAATATGTTGATAAACAACTTTATTTTTACAAAATTGATGAGGGCGTGTCCACTTTGGGTGACAGAACAAAATTCTTAATTTTGATTGACCAGACGTAAGAAACGCACTGTAAAAGATGAAAGTTGGTGAACTCTTCCGTTATGTTACGTTTCTCTTATGTTCCGTCAGGCGCTTGCGTTCATCTATAAACACGAGTACACAAAATTCAGTGTTGATCTTTTCCAGTGCGTCTCCGTTGCGTCTACGTCTACGCTACGTCAAACTATAAATCCAACTTTACTCTGTAATACCGATCCCAGGTACTTAAAACTATTGCTTTTTACAATCAGTTCACCATCCAAAGATACCATTTTATTTGTAGTAACTCCATCTTTAAATGAACATTGCAAATACTCTGTCTTTGTCCTACTAAGTTTTAAACTTTTTTCCTCCAGAGCTTGTCTCCACTGTTCCAGTTTTTGTTCTAAGTCTCTTTAATAATGAGAATAAATACGGACTAAGCACCGAGCCTTGGTGCAATCCTACTTTCACATGAAATATATCAGTCTCTCCCACACCTGTCCTAACACTAGTGGTTACTCCCTCATACATATCCCTCACAATCTTTACATATTCACCAGGGACTCCTTTCTTATTGAGTGCCCACCACAGAATCTCTCGAGGAATTCTATCATATGCTTTCTCAAGATCAATGAATACCATATGAGCTTTTGTTTCAATTAACGCTGCTTCGCAAAAACAATAAAAAAAAATTTTAATGCTCCAGTCGGAGACAGATTTCAACCTGTTCACTGATAGAACAACGAGTAACTTAATCTAACTACATTTTTCTAAGCTAAAGTCTTACTCAGCACTGTTTCTTTAGTTTATATCAGGATATCACCTGCATACACTACAATACACGTGTACACTGAATTTATTTTTCAATAAAAATAGAATTAAATATGACTTATTAAATTCAATTACATATAAAATAAAAATGTATACCATTTTTATTCAGTTGCAATGCGAAGGCAAAACTATCTTATTTTTCACTTAGACGGCGGTTGTGAATTGCATAGTGTAGAATTCCTTCCCTTTTGTCTTCACTGAAGCATCCATCTGGCTTGCATATTGTAGAAACCTTGGAGGTGTCACCAGAGAAATGGACCAATAAGTTTTCAATTTAAAAATCTTTTAGTAATATTTTTAATATTTTTCAATATTATTAATTATGCTATTAGGATTGAAAACTTTACCTTTCAATAACATATATATTCAGATTCTTGACAAAAACTAACAATTCTTGGATTATACTTATGTATGGCTTGTGGTATTTGACGGTAGATCTTCTTGATGTCTTATGGTACAGCTGTCGACTTGTTGTCGACCTGGGCAGATGTTGAGACCTGAGGTCCCTCCAGCTACGGTTTCGGTGGTGTTGGTCTTTTCAGATGTTGTTGGTCATTTAGATGGATTCTGTTGTTATTCTTGGTCTTAAAGTGGCATCACCGGTAATGTAGAAGGCTTGAGGCTCCCGAAGGAAGAAAAGTTGATTTAATATCCAAAAAACCCAAAAACGCAAAAGAAGATTCTGATCTGATGAATAAAATGAGGCCTTATTTAAAATACATGGGTTTTATAGAATTATTCTAGAACCTCTCTAAATAATTTGTGTTGCTGAATGGGGAGATTGTCACTGTCATCGAAGTTTGAAATAAAAACCAAGTATCCAGGAAGTAACGAACATAGAACATAAGATTAAGTAGATCAGATGCTAGAACGTAAAGAGATTTGCATATAACAGGAGAGGGGGCCAAACAAGTTTTTTACGGTAAAACAAATACAGAAGATAATTATTAATGACATATTAAAGAAAATAGAAAAAAATAATTATTTAGAAATAAAATAGCAAAGATGTGACGTTTGTAACGTTACACCGCACTATGCGCATTAAACTAGCTCATGTGGTTAACGCCGCACTATGCGCTTTACACTAACTCATTTGTTTTAGTTCTTTCGGGTCGTCTGGTCTGGTTTGTATTGTCAAGTAGCTGGAGGGCCTCAAGAGGGTGTTCGTGGTTATCAACAATAACGGTGTCGATTCCCAGATCATTGTGTATGTTACTGTTTATAGGGCATCTACGATGTTCCTTAGGACCTTATTCTGGAACATCCCCATAGTTGTATGCCATATAACTCCACAACAGGCTTGAAGATTAGATTGTAGTGTAGCAACTTATTATGAATTGAAAACTTGAATTCACATCCAAGCAACCAATATATTCCTTTACATCTGATTTTAAGCTCTTGTCTTTTCTTTTTAATGTGTGCTTCCATCTAAGTCTTGCATCCAAGGAGATACCCAGATACTTTGCAGTATTCTCATAATATGGTACCTGGATATTATTTATTCAGATTGTTAAGTATTATTAGTAAAATCAATATGTATCGATTTAGTTTCATTCGATTTGATTATCCATGCTTTAGTCCATTTATCTATCTGATCTATGAAGTTCTGAAGGTGATGTATTGCTCATTGATGATTATTTCTAACTGAGAAAATTGAGAAACTTCAGAAGACGAGGTAAACAGTAGGTACCCTGGGTACCAGGTACTCCGTAGATCTCTTCTGATGTCACATTCGTTGTCAGCGGCCCAAAAACCCCCCGAGTAATGATTTTTGACTAATTTTTTAATGAATTTGCCGAAAACTCCCGAAGACGAGGTAAACAGTGGGTACCCTGGGCACCAGGTACTCCGGAAATTACTTCCGTCATATTCGTCGTTTGCGACCCCAAAAACCCCGAATAATGATTTATGACTAATTAAAAAAAAAAATTTTGCCGAAAACTCCACAAGACAAGGAAAACAGTAGGTACTTTGGGCACTAGGTACTTCGGAGATCATTTCCGATGTCATATTCGTCGTTAGCAACCCCAAAAACCCCCAAGTAATGATTTTTGACTAATTTTTAATAAACTCCACAAGACGAGGTAAACAGTAGGTACCCTGAGTACCAGGTACTCCAGAGATCACTCACATTCGTTTTTAGCGACCCCAAAAACCCCTGAGTAACAAAATTGAACTCATTTCCACCGATAATAATTGACGAGTTCTGAATTTTTTTGTCTGTTTGAGATGCACTTTTGCATTTTTTGAGAATGCATTTTTGTATGCAGTTTTTCAATATCATCTCATGGCTAGGGGTCACAAAGTCTCCTGGCGCATTCACGAATCTAATGCAAAAAAAATTACATATTAAGATCCGTCTTTTAGTTTTTTTTTTCGGAGGTAAGGCCGATTTTAGTGCTTTATTGCTTCGGCTAATAATTTTATGAGTTTTCCTTTTTCTTTTCCCATTTGATTTATCAATCTATTTTATAATGAGAGTTGGTGGTTTTGCTCTTCGATGCATTTTTGTCCCTATTCCACTTCCATAGTTTACCATCTAAATATCTTTTGGTAGTCTATTTTTGCATGTTTTCTTTTGATTTTTTCTTGTCATAATAGTTTAATATTTGAATTTATACAATTTTGATAATGTTCCAAAAATTTTTATTATAAAAAGACACTTATTCTGCATGGAGGAAATTATTTTAAAAATGGTCCATTCGATTTTTTATGAGCATACAGTATTAGCGTGTCATCAATATAACTTCGGGAGATAGTATCATACCTTTTTCTAAGGTCTGGGAAACTTTGGCAACAGTGGTAATCTTTAACATTATGTGAGATCAATATTTTGACAATTATACTCATAGGCGCGCTAAATGGAAGTAATAGAAAACAATTTTGTTATTAGTAAATAAATATTTATAAAAATAAACCAAAATGGGTGAAAATTTTATGTTAACAGTATTTGCCCGAAATAATAATAATAAATAATCATTTCGTTGTGAAGCGAAAGAATCCCCGTCTTATTTTATTTAGTTCATAGAGCGCCAAAGATACTCTAACTTTATATAGTCATATTAGAATTCGAAATATTTTTAGGTAAAATATACTTACCTACCTACATATAACTAAAACTCACAATTAACAATAATCTATTTTTTCAAATAGGCCAACAACTTAGTTCTATTACACAAAAATATAATAAATTACCTATAAATAGACACTACTTTCCTATGAAACAACAATAACGAATTCTTAAAATAATGCACTACTGCACTGAACAGATACCAATAAAGATAAGAGAACAGATAAGAGAAAATCTGACGCAGGTTTGTCAAAATGACAGTGACAATTTCTCTATGTTGCCTAATTAGTTATTAGTTATAATGTGTTCGATTTCTTGTTAGAAATAAAAAATTTTAGTAGGTCCAAAATGACACAAAATCTAGGCATGGGATAAAAAAGTTTATTTGAAGAAAGTGTATTTTTTTGTTCTTCTTAATGGCGTTCTTAGTCTCGTTTTTTTAATATTGTATTTAATTACAGAGTAATTTCCACATACTAATATATTTCTCAAATTGGGCTCTGTACCGCCATTCTTTATTATATTACGAATATGTGTGCCAAATATCTCGACAAAATATTCAAAATTACAGCCGCAATTTTAGACCGCGTTTGTTGATACCTGTTGATCGCTACTGTAGCCTCTTAAGATAAGTCAAAGAAAACCACAGGAGAAATTAAGAAATAAAGATCTTCCATTGAAAAATCCGTTGTTAAATGAAAAACAAACAAATCACTGTGGGCGATGAAAGTCAGTATATAGATTGACGTTTATGCCATGTAAAATAAATTGCTTCATGACGAAAAACCGCTTTCCATCCAATTAACTTCGTTTGTCAGATGATCTGTTACGGTAGGTATTTATCGTATTTTTAAAATATTATTTATATATGTGTCAAGATGTTTGCATTTTTTAATGTTTCCGTCCGTTGAAAGATTGGTTTTATGTTTAAATAGGCGGTAAACGTAATGTATGGGTTCATAAACTCCATTTTTCCTATTTTTGTGAAGCAGCTGGACGTCAAATTACTGTTTTTCATAAAAACTCTTTATATTGTCAATATGTTTAGTGTTAAAACGTCCCGTGTGTTAGTCGGCCGTGGGAACCAATTTATATTGCTGTAATGCAGATTTAACATTTTATGAGTGGATAATAAAAATCACTTTTAATAGAATGTACACCGCGTGTTAGACAAAACAGGACACCTATAAAATTACGGAAATTTTTTATTTTTTATTTTTTTTTTTCTTATTTATATCAAATTAAATTTATTGTGTATTAGACCAGGGCGGATCTGGTTTGAGGTGGATGTGAGAGGTGGCATTCGGATTTTTGCAGATAAAGTTAGGTGACAACTTCAATAATTATAATTGACTTATGCTCCTTCCCAAATATGCCCGGAACATTAATAAAACAATTAAAATATTTAAAAATTTCGAAACACATAGATTTTTTTCTATTTTCATTGCTTATAATTTTAAAACGATTCATTTTGGAACAAAGTCGTAGGGAAATAAAATAAATATAATTGAATGTTGTATGATACACGACTGGTTTAAAATGTCTTAAATTATTACCCTTTCTGCAAAATACCAATAAATTCAAAATAACGGGGCAAAAAAGCCTGTTTTTATTCAATGTTTTTCAACCACTTTGATTGCACTTAGAACCTTCGTTTTTTGTTTAGAAAATTCTTACAGCATAATTAAACCGTCCACTAAATTCCATTAAATTCGACCTAATAGATTTTGCATAATAATTTTGCAATCTAAATTTTTTTAAAAAAGTTCAAATTTTTTAAAAACTTTCTGAAAAAAAGTAGACCATTTAGAAGTTTGCCAATTTTTTTAGTTATAAAAAGGCGCTTTACCTATCTAATGCACTTTACAGAATTAAAATCTGATTATTAAGACGGCCTCAGCACCGTTATAAAGTTATAAACAATTTTTTGGCTTGTAAACAAATAGAGTGAGGACGTTTGAGTTGGAGTAAATTCATTTTCTCGAGAATGGGCGACTCTGGAGATAAATCTCGAAACAGATCGATTTTTATTTTTAAATTATAATTTTTGGCATATATATCATACTAGTGACGTCATCCATCTGGGTGTGATGACGTAATCGATGATTTTTTTAAATGAGAATAGGGGTCGTGTGATAGCACATTCAAAAGGCTATTTAATTATCTATTCACTAATATAAACATTAACATATTTATTTGTAGAGGGTGCCCAAAAAAATTTTTTAATTAAATTAATTGAGACAAAAAGAAGAATGTTGTTCTGAAGCTATTTTCTTGTGGCATTTTTATAATCAAGTATATTCAAGTGGGAAATAAGCCACAATTTTACCTAAAAATGATTTTATTAACGTTTCGATGCCCAAGTCGGGTGTCGTTGTCAAAATACTTGATCGGATATTCTTGAGTTGGGATTGATTTCATGTAATCGAATGAACTATCTTTTAGTAAAGTCATCCCAGGAACGCAACTCATCAATATTGGCAATATCATTTTAAAGTCGTCTACTTTAAAATGTATAATACGTGTCTGAATTGCCGATATAAATGAGTCAGATTAAATAAATTATTACTAGAATTTTTTACTAAGCAACAACATTTTTATTTATTTAGTATTATTTTGTATTTTGACAACGACACCCGACTTGGGCGTCGAAACGTTAATAAAATCATTTTTAGGTAAAATTGTGGCTTATTTCCCATTTGAATATACTTGATTAAAAAGAAGAATGTATATAATTTATTTAATCCGAAATACATTTTTTTTTTTTATTTACACAAATAAACCCGCATCAACCACTAAGGGTTATTAGCGGGGGGACATACACAAACAGTAAGATACATATTATTATATAAAAATGCTTTACAATCTGGTGTATTGTTTAGTCATTTTGAGATAATTTAATAAGGAGTTTAGGTTTGAAGTCAGTACACTTTTAATATTGTCACTAAGAGCACACGCGATCCTTTCTTTCTGGTACACTGGACACTCGATAATTATATGTTTCACTGTCAGTTGCGTGTTGCAATTGGTACACATCGGAGCGGCCTCCTTGTTGAAGATATGCTTGTGTGTTAGTAACGTATGTCCTATTCGGAGTCGGTTGATGATGACTTGGTCTTTTCTATTACTTGGTAACATGAGTTTAGTTCCTACTTGACTTAGGCATTCTTTTAGTTTGTTGTTAGTCTGATCCCAAGTAGTTTGCCACGTTCTGTGGACATGACCTTTGATATTTACTTTGTGATCAGTCCAAGGTATTTGATCTGTGATAGAAATACTTTGGTCGGTAGTTGCATTGCTTGCTAGAGAGTCCACTTCCTCGTTGCCAATTATTCCCATATGGAAAGGTACCCAGATGAAGAAAATATCTTTCTGTTGATTCTGTAGATAAGATATTTCTTCTTTGATTTTGAGAAGAATAGCGTGAGTTGTATATAGCTGTTTTATCCCAAGTAATGCGCTCATTGAATCGGTGATAATCACAAATTTGCTTTCATGGATAGAACCACATTTTTTCATTGCCTGGTGAATTGCTGTAAGTTCTCCGGTATATATACAACAATTTGTTGGGATTCGTACGGTAGACTTGATGTTTCCGCAGATATAAGCTGCAGCATGTCCTTCATCACATTTGGAAGCATCAGTGAAGATTCGATGAGTTGTTGGGTATTTGGAAATTAAATTTTTAAAAGCTTGCTGGATAAGGAAAGGATGTGTGGAATGTTTAGGGAGATCTTTTAGAGACATATCTATTTTTGGAGGTTTGATCATCCAGGGAGGAAAATTTACATGAATGGGTATAGTGAGACTGAACTGTTCTAAATTAAAACCAATACGTTTTGTTCGCTCAGGAAATGGTAGCATATTTCTTGCAATGTTTTCGTAATGATCAGAAGATATATTTGTTCTGTAGAATATTGTTGAGTAGGTTACGTTGCTTTTGTTTGCTGAAATTCTGGCAACGTAATTCAGTGATAGAAGTTGCCTTCGTTGGCTTAAAGGGAGTTCATTAGCCAGAACTTGTAAACTACTTACTGGACTAGTTCTTGTGGCACCTAAAACCAATCTCAAGCACGTATTTTGAATGTAGTCAAGTTTTTTTAAAGATGTTTTGTTAGCAGTATCGTAGCATAAACAGCCGTAGTCTAATTTACTTCTTATTAATGATCTATATAGATTAAGTAAAGTTGTTGTATCAGCCCCCCAAGAGGTATTTGACAGCATTTTTAGTAGGTTAATTCTGGATTGGCAAGAACGTTGCAGATTCGTTACGTGGTTTTTCCATTTTAAGTCACGTTCAAAAGAAAGTCCTAAGAAATTTATTTCTTCTGACTGCTTCAGCATAACTCCGTTAAGTGTTAATTGAATATTAGGATAGTCTTTCCTTTTGCTAAAAATTAAATAACGTGTTTTTTCGCCAGAAAATATAAAACCCGTGTTTTGCGACCAGTTTTCAATTGTATGTAAGGCCGTTTGCAATATAAGTATAAGATGTCTCCATGTTGTGTCAAAAGCTTTTCTTATGTCAAAAAATACGGCAATAAGTTTTTGATTGTGCAGAAAAGATTCATGTACAGCTGATTCAAGGGTTATTAGATTGTCTGTTGTGGATCTACCCGTACGAAATCCACTTTGTCTGATACTTATTAGGTTATTGTTTTCGAGATACCATTTAAGACGATAATTAAGGATTTTTTCTAAAAGTTTGCAGGTACAGCAAGTAAGTGAGATTGGACGATAGGAATTTGGATCGCCTTTTGGTTTATTATATTTAAGGATTGGAATTATAGTTGCTTGCGACCATAGATCAGGAAAGTCGTGCTGAATGAACATATTATTAAAAATATCAACTAATATTAGTTTTGCATTTAGAGGAAGATTTCGTAAGAAAAGAGGGTGGATATCATCAGGTCCTGGCGTCGAATTTTTTGCGCTTAAACAAAATTCTAATTCTTGAAGACTTATGGGTTTGTTTATTGGATTGTCGCTCTCGGTGATTTGTATATTTGACGATTCCATTAGATTTTTATATTCTAAAAAAGATATGCTATAGTTGGAATCACTAGAATTAAGTTCATATATATCTGCTAGTATTTCTGGAATAGCTACCTTGTTTGAATGCATTTGGTTATTGTATGATAGCGTATCTATGCCTCGGAAGTATTTTGTTCCTTTTATTCTGCGTACTTTGTTCCATATGTCGCCTATGGGAGTGGAAGGATTTATTGAAGCCACATACTTTTTCCAACTGTCTCGTTTTCCTTTCTTGATCAATTGTCTGCTTTTTGATCTGAGATTTTTAAAAATTATAAGGTTATCGATAGTTTTATGTTTCTTATAAACGTTGAAAGCGTGTTTAGACAAAGTAAGTGCTTGCGCAATTTCGTTATTCCACCAAGGAACTGGCTGCCTTTTACTAGATTTTGTTTTTCCCACTGCGATTGTTGCTGCAGAAATAATAATATTATTAAATAGTTCCAGATTTTCGTTTGCGGTATTGGTTAAATTAAAGTTGTTTGTTTGTCCTTCTATAAGTGTTCGATACAAATCCCAGTCAGCTGACTTTATTTTCCATGTTTGGTGAATTGGAAAAGTCAATATATCATTAGTATCTATGTTTATTGTGATAGGGAAATGATCACTATCATATAAATACCCCAATGTGTCCCAGTATAATAAAGTAGCTAGCGACGGACTGCATAAAGAGAGATCTATAGCTGAAAATGTACCATTGTATGAATTTAACCTAGTAGATTTGCCAGTGTTCAGTAACACTAAATTTAAATTGTCGATGAGATTGTTTAAGAGATTACCACATTTGTCGGTTTTGTTACTTCCCCAGGTACTGTTGTGACAGTTAAAATCGCCTAATATTATTTTTGGGTGTGGAATTTGGTTTAAAACATTGCTTAGTTCAGTTATATCTAAATCAGTAGGATGAGGTAAGTATACGTTGCAAATATTAATTTTCATTTTGTGGGTGACTGACACTGCAACTATTTCCAGGTTTGTTTGCAGTTGTATTTCGGTTGACTCTATGTCATCCCTTACGAAAATTGCTGTTCCGCCGCTTGAATGATCTGTAACTCGGTTTCTTAGAAAAGGAACATAATTTTTTAATGTTACATTTTGATGTTTGAAATGGGTTTCTTCTATGCATATGACTAAAGGAAGATAATCGTTTATAAGAAGCTTGATGGATTCTATATGGGTAAAGTAACCATTGAGGTTCCACTGTAATATGAATGTATTATTGGCCATTTTAACTATTTACTTGAGAACTTGATTCGTAGTCAGTTTCGTCAGTAGAAGAAAGACTGCTTAGAAGTAGTTTCTTCTTCAATCTGGTAATATTGTTTTTTAAACTTTTATTTTGTGTTTGAGAATATATAAAGTTTAGAATTTCTTTGATTTCATCGCTTTCATTTGAATAATTTTTAGCAATAAGTTCAGGATGTTTTGAGTGAAGGGAATTTGACAGAAAATCACATATTTCATGAAAAGAAAGTGTGAAGGAAGGGATTCTATTTTCAATTTTTTCTTTAATTTCATTGAGGATATCTGGAATAGAATCTTGAGATTTAGGCTTTTTATTTTTTTGTTTTTCAGTAGTGGGAGGAGGTAGGTCATTTTCAAGGATTTCGGGAGAAGTGGAAATTTGTCTTTTAGTAACATGAATAGCTTCAGAGATTTTTCTATCGCTTTCAATTACTGAATCTTGGGATATTTGTGGTTGTGACGAAATCTGTAGTTCTTTGTATGTTTGTAAGGAAGTGGTTTGGTCGTTTGTGGCTGATGTTAATTCGTGATTTTTTGTGATGTTAAGTTTCGGTTCCTTTAATGTCTGGGTACCTTCTTCGTGTTCTTTCCGTGGTTGTTCTTCTGGCTGGCTATATTCTTTATTGGCAGAGTTGGGTACGTTCACTGGATGGTCAGTTTCCGTTTGATTAATTGGACTACTTAATGATGATAAAGAAGGACAGTCAGAATCTTGATGTCCGACCGTCTTGCATCTGGAGCAGTTTAAACCGTCTATGGAAATGTATATTCTATATGATGTATTGTCGAATGAAATTAGGAATGAGTCAGGAATCGATGCATTTTCTAAAGGACTTATGAAGATTTGCCTTCTAAAGCTAAGCACGTGGCTGTATTCCGGGTCTTGCATGCCTACTCGTAGAAACGTCATGTTGGAGACGGATTTTATACCCATAGTTTTTAGATGGTCTTCAATTATGCTATTAGGTATAGTAGGACATACACTTGATATGATTAATCTCTGGGCAGGAGTTATTAATCTTCTTACTTCAATTTGGTTGCCGTCAATAATTACATGTTTGTGGGAGCTAAGAAATTGGTCAACTATATATTTAGACGAGAGGTAGATGCAGATGCGGTTGTTTGCGATTCTGGATGCCCAAATAACGTTTTTGGGCTGTACTATTGATCCAACAGCTTTTACATATTCGAAAACTTGTATTCCTTGTATGGTTGAAAGTATGATACCTTGGTCTTTTGAAGGATGTTTAAAACTGTTTAATGCATGAGAGTAAGAGATATGTGACGTAGTCGGTGTATTTCGTGAAGTAGTAGCTAATTCCGGTTCAGCCATCGTCCCGTTGAAAATTTACATGCATTGGAACAGCGGATCTGAAGCCGGACCTGGCCTCTTAACAAAATTAGACGGCAGCCTAATTACTTGAATCAGCAAAAAGTTGTTGTCGATAGTCGATAATTTGGATTGAAATCGGTAAAATATTGCCTTTTAACTTCTGATTTTATGGTTAGATATAAATAATGCAATTTTGTACTCACAGAATCGTTGGTTTTTTAACACACTGTCACATTTAAACTTTATCTTGCAAACAATGTAAAAATTAAATTATATTTCAACTTTTAACTACTTGAATTTATAAATTTGTCAGGACCGATATAAAGCTGTAAGATTTGCTTGCTATCAGGACCCGAAATACATTTTACTGTTGTCCTAAAACAGGAAAAAATGTTTATTTGATAAATAACTATTGTTTTTCGCTTAAAGTCAATATACCCTATTCCACGAATATACGTCTCTTGTGGATTATCTCGACAACGAATATTTTACTGTGCAAATTATAAAGAACGAAAGTAAATTGCAAAATACCTTGTTGTGTATTGGAACAATTATTAGAGCCATTTACTTTCGCACTTCTTATGTTGCACACTAAAATGTGCGTTGTCGCGATAATCCAAGACAGTCGTATATTCGTGGAATAGCCCATATTAAAGTTGCCACCCACCAGCCTCTTAGCAGTTTGAACATTTAATTTGAGCGAAAAGCAATGTTAATTTTTCAAATTACCATTTTTTTTCTGTTTTCTGATTGCAGTAAAATGTATTTTGCATTAAATAAATTACCTACGTTCTTCTTTTTGTCTCAATTAATTTAATTAAAAAAAAATTTTTGGGCCCCCTGTATAAATAATTATGTTAATGTTTATATTAGTGAATACAAAATTGAATAGCCTTTCGAATGAGCTATCACACGGCCCCTATTCTCATTTAAAAAATCATCGATTACGTCATCACGTCCAGATGGATGACGTCACTAGTATGATATATATACCAAAAAATTAAATTTAAAAATAAAAATCGACCTGTTTCGGGATTTATCTCCCATTCTCGAGAAAATGACTTTATTCCAACTCAAACGTCCTCACTGTTTTGTTTATAAGCCAAAAAATTGTTTATAACTTTAAAACAGTTCTGAGGCCGCTTAAATAATCCGATTTTAATTCTGTAAAGTGTATTAGATAGATAGAGAGCCTTTTTATATGTAAAAAAATTGGGAAACTTCGAAACTTCTAAATGGTCTACTTTTTGTTCAGAAAGTTTTTAAAAAATTTGAACTTTTTTAAAAAAATTTAGATTGCAAAATTATTATGCAAAATCTGTCAGGTCGATTTTAATTAAATTTGGTGGGCGATTTAAGTATGTCATTACAATATTCTAAGCAAATTACGAAGGTTTTAAGTGCAAGCAAAGTGGTTAAAAACGTTGAATAAAAACAGGCTTATTTTGTCCCCTTATTTTGTATTTATTGCTATTTTGCAGAAAGGGTAATAATGTAACACATTTTTAACCAGTCGTATGTCATACAAAATTCAATTATCTTTATTTTATTTCGCTACGACTTTGTTCCAAAATGAATCGTTTTCAAGTTATAAGCAAAGAAAATAGAAAAAAATTGATGTTTTTCGAAATTTTTAAATATTTCAATTTTTTTATTAATGTTCCGGGCATATTTGAGAAGGAGCATAAGTCAATTATTATTATTGAAGTTGTCACCTAACTTTATCTGCAAAAATCCGAATGCCACCTCGTCCATCCAAAAATAGATGATTTTTCACATATCAGCCTGGTCTATATTTTGAGTCAGTTACTCTTGTAGCACTAAACCCGACATTATGATTTAACTTAAATTATTATTTAAATTAAATTAAATTTTAAAAATTTGAGAAATTAATAAATGTATGGAAAATTATTATGTACCATTACAGTTACGGTTCTAACAATAATTGAATTATAGAGTCAAGAAAAGACTCGTACGAAAGTATCACTCGATTCAATAATGTGTGTTGACACCACGGTTTTTGAATAACATCATGTGGTATTACTCACATGGTAACTCATCATTCGATTTGGTATAGAACTGATCACGTTTTGGATGTCCCTTTAAAGAAAAGTGGTTTATTCCTCTATGAGAGCCGTTCGAAGCTCTTCACATGTTGTTGGATCAGGTATATAACGTCTTATACTCATTTTGATAAGGCTCCATATAGGCTCAATAGTATTAAGATCTGGAATTTAAGGCCAGTCCGTATTTGGAGTACCTACTAACATCTTTAAGGGACTGTCACGGACTGTGTTTATCTTCAAAGAACTGTGTTAAAATCCTTGAAGTGTCGTGCGTGAACTTGTCGTGTGTGATCTGGCATTAGTAGAAAAACATTGCCAATGAACGCAGCATATTATAGCATCACAGAATGTTATTAGACCGGGCAGTATCGTCGCCCCCGCTAGCGAAATTATTCCGATTCGATTTTTTTGCACACACTTACTCCAAAAGAGGTCCTTATAACATATCCACAGGGTGCCGGGCGGTGCCGTGGTCGAAAAATTGTTTAAACAATTTTTTTTAAACAAATTCACAAAAATAGTTTTTTCATTTCGAACAAAATTATTTTAGATAAATTGGCTTATTCTGAGTAAAAAAGGTCTCTTGTCATCTTTTTCTAAAATTGATTGTTGTCGAGTTATATGCGATTAAAAATTTGAAAAATGCGAAAATGGCCATTTTCAAGGCTTAATAACTCGATTAAACATTATTATTATGAAATTCAAAAAGTCAGCAAATCAAGTTTTAAATCCCTTATTCAAGGTCCTGAAGAGATTTTTGTCATTATTTTATTAGAAAGCTGTTATTTTTAATTATTAACAATTAGCGCTATAGTCCAGGATTTATCGTCGCCCCCGTTAGTGAAATTATTCCGATTCCATTTTTTTGCAGAAACTTACTCAAAACGAGGTCCTTATTAGGGATGGCGGTTTTTGACAAAACACCGGTTTTCGGTTATACCGGTTTTTTTGCTTACGATTTAACCTGGCGGTTATAACCGGCCAAAAAAAAACGGTTTTTGGAAAAACCGGTTTTCGGTTTTTTAATCCAATAGGTTACAATGTTACATTTACAATACACTTTAGTTTGCGATACTCCATTCGACTCGATATCAATATGATCAAAATTAGTACTATCGAAAGTACATGTATTACTTTTTACTTTTAACACGTTTGTATATTTGTAGAATAGGTACATTTTAACTCATTTAATACTTCCTGTATGAGTGTATAGTTTTGAAAACGTAGCGAAATTCTTGGAGATTGGTATTCGTAATCAGTAATTCGATATTCATATTCAGAGCATTATTTTTGGTAATCAGAAAAAGTCATTCACCCACTTTCAATGTCAAGAGTTAAGTGTGAAAAATAGATGATGTTTGCGTCTAATTCAACCAGATCACTTCTTATGTAAGTATTATGATTACAAATACCTTTTCAAGGAAATATTATAATAAAACTTAATAATTGTTTCTGGCTGGTGTGAGATTGCACTTTCAGTTTGCTTCTGTATTTTATAAAATAAAATAAAATTTGAATTATGGTTTTGTTTGGAATAATTACTTGAGAATAATAATTATGATTGGGATGCAAAATAATACCTAGCCTAATCCTAATCACCGTAAAAACCTAATAACCGGTTTTTACTTTAAAAAGAAAAAACCGGTTATAACCGGGACAAAAAAAACTACCGGTAAAACCGGTTATTGCGAAGTAAAAAAACCGTTTTTAGGTTTAAACCGGTAGGTTTTTCCCATCCCTAGTCCTTATAACATATCCACAGGGTGCCGGGCGGTGACGAGGTCGAAAAATTGTTTAAATAATTTTTTTAAAACAAATTCATAAAAATAATTTTTTCCCTTCGAACAAATTTTCTTAGATAATTTGGGACATTCTGAGCAAAAAATATCTCTTGTGATTTTTTTCTAAAATCGATTGTTGGCGAATTATACGCGATTTATAATTTGAAAAATGCGAAAATGGCCATAACTCGACAACAATCAATTTTAGAGAAAAATCACAAGAGACCTTTTTTGCTCAGAATAACCCAAATTATCTAAAAAAATCGTTCGCAATAAAAAAAATATTTTTGTGAATTTGTTTAAAAAGAAATGTTTAAACAATTTTTCGACCACGGCACCGCCCGGCACCCTGTGGATATGTTATAAGGACCTCGTTTTGAGTAAGTTTCTGCAAAAAAATGAGATCGGAATAATTTCACTAACGGGGGCGACGATGCATCCTGGACTATAGCGCTAATTGTTAATAATTAAAAATAACAGCTTTCTAATAAAATAATGACAAAAATCTCTTTAGGACCTTGAAGAAGTGATTTGAAACTTGATTTGGTTACTTTTTGAATTTCATAATAATAATGTTTCATCGAGTTATTAAGCCTTGAAAATGGCCATTTTCGGATTTTTCAAATTTTTAATCGCATATAACTCGAAAAGAATCAATTTTAGAAAAAAATGACAAGAGACCTTTTTTGCTCAGAATAAGCCAATTTATCTAACAAAAATTTGTTCGAAGTAAAAAAATTATTTTTGTGAATTTGTTTAAAAAAATTGTTTAAACAATTTTTCGACCACGGCACCGCCAGGCACCCTGTGGATATGTTATAAGGACCTCTTTTTTAGTAAGTTTGTGCAAAAAAATCGAATGGGAATAATTTCGCTAGCGGGGCGACGATACTGCCCGGTCTATATAGACTCTTAGTACATTCTTTCACGGTTTTTGCTGTAAATTTTAGAGAACCGCTTGGATTAACATGAAATTTGGCATACGCAACTTAAAAAGTAAGTATTTTGTCGAAAAAATCATTTTTAGCAAAAATATAGCCTGTAAAAAGTGAACAAATTGGTGTATATATTGGTCTCTATACTTAGCAGAAACAGAGTTATAGCTAATGAAAAATAGGTTCATATTCGTCAAATTCCAAATCGAATATTTTCTACTTGAAATAACCAAAAATTGAAGCACTTTTTGGGGAAAAATCATTACAACTTTTTAAAGTGCTTAAAAAAATCTTTCTTTTGTTTTATAAAAAAAAAATTTCTATCATCAAAAATAAACAAGTTACGCTCAAAATAAAGTTGGTCCCTTTTATTCTGGCAAAAAAACGGGAAGATCAACCCCTAGTTAGCAACTTAAGTGATATTAATCATTATCGCTTCACAAGTTACTTTACTATGTTGTGTTTATATGATCTGTAAGTTTCATCGGTTCAAAGTGCTCATTTTTGAAAAAAATTGGTTTTGAAATAAAATTTTCAAAATTTTTAATTTTGGAGCAAATGCATTTTTTTAAAATAACTTAAAAATTGTTAGAGAGAGCAAAAATCTGAAACAATAAAAAAAGTCGGCTTGCTTTTCTGAATAATTTGTATTTTTTTGTTTTACTGTAAGACAAAAATTGGCTAAGATTTGGTGTGTAAAAATTTGAATACACTTGTGATTAGTGAATCCTTCAAGCCCTTTTAACTACAGCCCTCTCAAAAATAAGGACACAAATCCAATGAAACTTATAGATCATATCAACAATGCATATACAAAAGAAAAGGGACCAACTTTATTTTGAGCGTAACTTGGTTATTTTTGATGATTGAAAAGATTTTTTGTGAAACAATAGAAAGCTTGTTTTAAACATTTTAAAAAAGTTTTAATAAGTTTTCCCCAAAATTGCTTCATTTTTTGGTTATTTCAAGTTAAAATATTCGATTTGGAATTTGACGAATATGAAACTATTTTTCATTATCTATAACTCTGCTTTTGCTAGGTATAGAGACCTAATATATACACCGTTTTTTTTTCACTTTTTTACAGGATATATTTTTTGAGAACATTTTTTTTATCAAATACTTACTTTTCGAGTAATTTGCGAAAAACCGTCCAAAACATGTTTTATTTTGTTAATCATGAATATATTCACTCGCAAATAACTCGAAAAATATTGACTTGGTGAAAAAACTCTATAGAACAAAAATGTTGCTTAGAATTAGTCAGTTTATTGATTTCCGGACTTATTTTGGACATATATTTTTTCACACCCCAGGGCAAAATCACACAAAGGCACAATATCACTTTTTTCTTTGATCTGTTAGCTATGTGTATGCCAAGTTTCATGTCAATCCAAGCGGTTCTTTAAAATTAAGAGATTTTGCAATATTTTACCGTTAAAAACGTACTATCTTCATTATGAATGTGTGCCGTTAATGTCCCCTCGTAGTCAAGACCATATCCGTGTGTGGCTCAAAATAAATTCCTGCTCAAATCATTATTGCCCAAAAGAAACCCAGTATGACCGAGTGCTGGCAGCATAACATTCTCCAGGCCCTCTGTAGATCTTATTTCGACTAGCTTTACATAAATTGATACTCTACACTTATATCCTATTCCACGAATATACGACTGTGTAGGATTATTTCTACAACGAATATTTTATTGTGCAAAATATGAAGAACGAAAATAAATTGCAAATTACATTGCTGTTTATTGGAATAATTATTAGAGGTATTTACTTTTGTACTTCTTATGTTGCACACTGAAATATTCGTTGTCGCGATAATCCAAAACAGACGTATTTTGGTGGAATGAACCATATCAGAACTATACACAACATACCTCAGAAACATTTTAGAATATTACAATCGTTCACACAATTCTCAAAACCATCAATTGCGCGAAGTTTCGTTGATTCGTAAATAATGAGTTCGAAAAATTTGATGGTTTAATAGGTTGTGCGAATTTGTTTTTTCTCTTTGTAGGCTGAGTCCAGCTTCGCAGTACCCGTGATAATTAAGGCCATGAGAACCAGAGTGGCCTAACTGATAAGAACATTACTTTACATAATCAAGGAAAATGGTCAGAGGCTATCCATTTCTGATTGTTTTATACACGAGCGGCACATCCTCAAAAAAGCGCTTAGTTTTCGAGATACTGAGCACGGAGGGATGAATGGCGAATTATTCATACTTTATATTCTCGAGGGTACTGAAAACGAAAATGAGGTTTATTTTGAATTTCATGTGGGGGAACATTGTCAAAATCGCAATTTTACCCCGAAAATAAAAAAAAATAAAATCACGTTTTTTTGCGTTTACCTCGCTAGAACTCTGTTCAATTTTAACTTTTTTTTTCTAAAATTTCTACAGTATATAGCTCTAACATTTCTGAAGACAACCTTATCTGTTTCAAGCTTTTATTCTTATTCTGATAAAGGTTATGAATTTTTCAAAGGAAAAGGTGCGGATTTGTGCATTGCAAAGTTTAATCGCAAAAGTTGTGCGACGAAGTTTAAAATTTAGCTTCTTAATTACGTTTATGTTAAAATAAAGTGAACAAAGCAGTTTTCTGGTAAATTTTAGATCAAAATGTTTTATAGAAAAAAAAATAGTGCATTTTTTTATGTCGACATTAGAAATCCCCAATATATCGCTTATTTTTCGAGATACTGACAATGGGTGATGATTGGCTAATTTTGGTCTTAGATTATGTTTTTGACCCTGATGAAAACGAAAATAAAATTATTTCTAAATTTTAGGTGGGGGTATATTGTCAAAATTGCAATATTGTCAAAATTGCAATTGTACCCTAAAAATAAAAAAAGTGAAATCACGTTTTTTGCATTTAGCTGGCTACAACTCTAGTCCGTTTTAATATTTTTTTTAAAGTTTGTACACTATATTTATATCGCTCACTTTTTTGAAGACAATGGTTTCTGCTTTAAGCTTTTAGCTAAAATTTATAGATAAATTTTAAATTTTGTCACTTAATTTTTGCGATTTAACTTTGCAATGCACGAATCTGCACCTTTGATTTTTTAAAGAAAAGACTAAAAGACTACAGTTGCTTTCATAGTCTTCACAGAGATGACAAATATCTGCTGTAGAAACTTCAGAAAAAAATATTAAAATAGAACAGAGTTGTAGCGAGCCAAACGTAAAAATTCGTGACTTCATTATGTTTTTCACTTTTATATTAAAATTGCGATATTGAAAATGTTCCCTCACATAAAATTCAAAATAAACCTCTTTTTCATTATCAGCACCATCTAAAACATAAAATAAGACCAACATTAGCCATTTACCGCCCATGGTCAGTATCTCGAAAAATAAGCGTTATTTTGGGGATGTATAAGGTTTATATGTATTAAAAGTTGCGCCATTTTTTTCTATTACACATTTGTAACTAAAATTTTCCAGAAAACTTCTTTGTACTCTATGTTTTAACATAAATGTGATTTATTAGATAAATTTCAAATTTTGCCACTCAACTTTTTTGATTAATCTTTGCAATTCACGAAACGGCACCTTGTACTTTAAAAAATTTATAACATTTGCCAGAATAATACTAAAAGCTTAAGATAGATACTACTGTCTTCAAAAAAGTGAGCAACATATTATAGTGTACAAACCTTAGAAAAAAATATTAAAATGAACCAGAGTTGTAGCGAGTAAAACGCAAAAAACCTGATTTCACTTTTTTTTATTTTTAGGGTACAATTGCGATTTTGACAATATTTATCCATCTAAAATTTAAAATAAATTTCATTTTCGTTTTCAGCAGCATCAAAAACGTACTCTGAGACCAAAATTAGCCATTCACCGCCCATGGTCAGTATCTCGAAAAATAACCGTTATATTGGAGATTTCTAATGCCAATAATAAAAGTTGCACGATTTTTTTTTCTATAAAATATTTTGATCTAAAATTCTCCATAAAACTTCTTTGTACTCTCTATTTTAACAAAAACGTGATTAAAAGGCTAAGTTTTAAATTTCTTCATTCAACTTTTGCGATTAAACTTTGCAATGCACAAATCCGCACCTTTTCCTTTTAAAAATTCATAACCTTTATCAGAATAAGAATTAAAGCTTGAAACAGGTATCGTTGTCTTCAAAAATGTTAGAGCTTTATACTGTAAAAATTTCAGAAAAAAAATAATAATATTGAACAGAGTTGTAGCGAGGTAAACGCAAAAAAATGTTATTTTTTTTTTACGGTAAAATTGCGATTTTGACAATGTTCCCACACATCAAATTTAAAATAATCCTAATTTTCGTTTTCAGCACCTTCAAAAATATACAGTATGTCTAAAATTGGCCATTCACCTCTCCATGGTCAGTACCTGGTCATGTTGGGGGTGCCTGCCGCTCGCCTATTAGTAATTGTATGATGACCAAGAATCATCTCGGCACCTATTGGTAAAAAAGCACCTGTCTATTCGCGGAGACTAGTTCTAAAAACATTAAAGAGGATGTTTTAAATTTTCTCTTGAGGAATGATAGCATTGATCTGTATTCTTCTAATTTGATCATTCGCCTTTACAGTTGTGAAATTGACAAGGATATTGCTAACTATGTCAATTAATATATCCCAGCACTGTGAATTTTTCATTTTTATATCAAATACTAAACTGAGTGTATGGGTAAAACGTGCCACATGTCTTTTTCTGCCAAATTTATCATTTATTGATTTAATAATGCATGGCCGTCACTCTTGCTTGTATTCTCCCAGACTTTCCTTTCGCTTACATCATTAAAATAACACCATGTTTTTGTTTTAAGTGGGTGTATAAATTGCAGGTATTTCCTTATTTTTCCTAAACCTTGCAGCAAAAATTTCAGCGAGATTGTTCTTTATTAAGTTTATTAAAATGCAACTAAATGTAACTTAAACATTGCTTTTGGGTAGTGCTCAACTCAACACTTATTATAAACACACATCACTATAACATAATTTGAAGGGAAGGTTGACCTTGACAGCGACGGCTTATTCTGGACTATTATACGTGCCAATATGGTATTTATATTAAAATAGCTAAGTAAATTACCGTTTTGGAGTGTAATTTTCAGGGTCAACTTTGAATTGCTTGAAAATTTGGATTTAGGTTCTGCTTACCCTCCGCTTAAAAGTTGAAATTCTGCCGTTGATTACTTTTGCTTGGGGGGTGACATCCATCACCCCTTATCGGGAGTGAAAAAACGCGCTTTTAAAACTAGTCCGGAAATTGATAAACTAACTAATTCTAAGCAACTTTCGTTTAATAGAGATTTTTAAGTAAGTCAATACTTTTCGAGTTAATTGCTATTAAAAATGTTTAATTTTCGACAAAAAAAAACACGTTTTCAGGTGGTTTTTCACAAATAACTCAAAAAGTAAATATTTTATCGAAAAAAATATTCTTCACAAACTGTAAATTATAAAAATAAAAAAAATTGTTTATTGAAGTCTATAAATCCACTATAAGCAAAGTTGTAGGTTCATGAAGGTTCATATGAGGTTCATTCTTATTCGTCAAATTCCAAATCAAATATTTCAGCGTAAAATAACTAAAATATTAAGCAATTTTAGGGAAAACCTATTAGAATTTTGTTAAAGTGCTTGAAAAACCTTTTTTTTTTCATTTTCACAAAAGTTTCTAGTACCAAAACTAAACGAGATACGCTCAAAATAATGTTGGCCCCTTTTTTGTAAAAAATATAGTGAAAATCTCCCCCTATTTAGCACCCTACAGAAAATTAATCGTTACCGCTTTACCATTTATTTCATATGTATGTGTATTGTTTATGCGATATGTAAGTGTTTAACCGGTTCGATGTGTTTATTTTTAAAAAATCTAGTTTTATAGTAAACAAAAATTGTACAAAAATGTAGGTTTTGATTTTATAAATAGGTATGATGATTTCATTTTGTTTTTTTTTTGTAAGACAAAAGTTGGTTAAATTATGGCTGTTCAAAATTTGCACACTCGTGGTTAGTGACTCGTTCAAGCCCTTTCAACTATAACACTTTCAAAAATAAGCACTGTAAACTGGTAAAACTTACAGATCATATAAAAAGTAGGTAAGTAAAGTAAATTTTTTGTAAAGCAGTAACGATTTATTTTATTTTGAGTGCTAAATAGGGGGAGATTTTCACGATTTTTTTACCAAAAAAAGGGGTCAACTTTACGTTGAGCGTAACTCGCTTAGTTCTAATGCTAGAAACTCTTATAAAAAATAAAAATAAAGATTTTTTTAAACAACTTAAAAAATTTTAATGGGTTTTCCCAAAACGTGCCTAATTTTTGGTTATTTCAGGTTGAAATATTCAATTTTTATTTGACGAATAAGAACTTTTTTCATGAGCTACAACTTTTCTTTTGCTGATTTTGATTTTTTCTACGATACATTTTTGCTAAGAATATTTTTTCGATAAAATAATTATATTAGTATTTGAGTTATTTGCGAAAAACCGCCTGAAAACTTGGTTTTTTTGTCGAAGAATAAACATTTTCAGTCGCAAATATCTCAAAAAGTATTGATTTACTTAAAAATATCTATAGAACGAGAGCTGCTGAGAATTAGTCAGTTTATCCATTTCCAGACTTAATTTAAACGCAAGTTTTTTCACCCCAGTGAAGTGTTGTATTGATATACAAAATATCGATACAATTTTAAAATATCGTCGCTCTGAAATTAAACCGGCATATCTGCAAAATGCATATTTTTCACCAGAGCACTTTAAAGTTTTCACATGAAATATTTTCCATTTAACGTTAGTCAGTTTGATTCACCTCAACGCTACCTCATTCATGAACAAAATTTATACAAATCCTTTTTATTGAAGTTGTAGTTGCAGATCAATCTGAAATTGATTAAATTAAGAGAAATATGCAGATATACCAGTATGACTTTAAATTCAGTGTAATGTTTGCGTTAATGTCACCGTGGCGTCTTCAATAATTATTATTGTGAGATAATTCAGTTTTAATTATATGATGGACTTCTTTCCTCCTTGAAGGTTTCGAAGCCACTGGAGTATTGCGCACTAGATCTGTCTTCTGATAAACAAAGTGGCCATTTCTACGTAAATGCTTACCGGCCCAACGCCCTCTGACGGATTTTTATTCGACTAAATGATATGGTTTTATATAAAGATAGAGGGGAAAAATAGAACTTTTTTGACACTAAGAACTCCAAAACTCAATTTTTGCAGAAAAGCCTGTTTTATTTAACAGCTATATGGTTGTATGTAGAGATCGAGTGCAATTTGTTGCGATTATTTCATGAATAAAACTGTTCAAAACCAAAATTGTATTGTAATTTATTTATGTAAGTACAAATTAGTACAATTAAACACACAGTTGTTATAAATATTTGACGGTTGAAAGTCATCACTTTTATAATTTTTAAAACATTAATTGCCATTAATGTCACTGAATGAATTTTTTCATAGCAACGAAGGGCATCTGACGTAATATACTTGAGGACGGGAAATTATCCAAAATTATCGGGTAAAATATCACAAGAGAGTCAGAATAAATTGAAATAATGCGACAGTTTTTCGAAAATTTTTGTCTGGCAATAGATACGAGAGCCCGCAGGGCTCGAGTGGCTATTGCCCAATGACAACAAATTTGAGTAAAAATGAAGCATTATTTTCTTATTTATTCTTACTGTCGTGTGATATTCGTAAGATTATTTTTTAATACGTATATTATGGATATTTTCTTAAATGTGACAGTTGTCAAAACTAGGAAACTGGTTGCCATTAAACAGAAACAATCTACTTAAAAAAATTCTATTGGTAATTTTCTATAGTAGATAATTCTCAGTATAATTTTAATCTAATTGGACAGAATTAAACACGTGATCAAATATCTTACTATACGATTGGAAGTTGAAATCATTAAAAAATAATCAGTTTAATTTTTATTTCTGTAGCTTTCTATTGGTCAGAATCTCCTATGAATGAAATGATCGCGCTAGTTTCATTAAAACATGAACACTATAAGATAATTTTGAAATAAATTAGTAAATAATTTCTAAATATTAGTTTATTGTATGTATTATAATATATTATAATGCCGTATTACAAGGTATTTTACTTTCCCGCACGCCGTGCGACTTTCGGAAACGAAATTCGTGCCTGAAAGTGGCTCTTTTAGCACGGCCGTATAAAAATTATTTTCTTAAACAAAAAAACTACTGTAATTGTTACAAGTATAAGAAATGACAGTAAGCGAATGTTAGGTTATTAATTCATTTAGCGTTAAAACATTCCATAATATTTTGTTTTTTACAAAAAACACTATTTGGGTAATTTTTTAAAATATTTTTAAAAAGGCATTAAATTAAGTAGATCAAAATACAGACACTTCAATTATAATTTTTGTTAAGCTATTGTGTTTAACTTTGTTACAAGACGAAACAATTGAAGACATAAGTGGACAAAGGTCATATGTCACAATTTTTTGAGAAAATTGTTTTATTAGGTTTTTCTTCTCCTAATATGTTTTTTAACCTTTTAAATTTTAAAATATCCTATGTATAGCTTAATCAAAATAACTGTAAGGTATTAAAGCAATATTTGATGTCACATTAGATTTTCGAATTTTAGTGGATAAAGGTATATGTCCAAAATCGCATTTGGACATAATACCTTTATCCATGTCAGGGGCGGCCCGTCGGGGTAGGCAAGGTAGGCGCTGCCTAACCTCTTCAAATGTACAATAGAATAAAATATTATTTATTAATATAAATGACTTATTTCAAAATTGTAATTTATAAATTTTGACCCAATGCGTAAGTATCTAAAATAAAAAAGCTACTTTTTAATTTCTCTTCGAAGTTGTAATTATTGTACGCTCCTCGTAGTAGTACTACTGACTTTAACTTTAGGCACTTCAAAGTCCGCCTAACCTAAAGAACAGAACAGAATGATAATTATGCGTCTCTATTCTTTACGCTAAGCACAGCGCTCTGTGGCTTGTCTAGCCCTAGTGGACGAGAATTTCCGGGAACTTTTTGGGGCTAGGTTAGGCTACATTTGTTTGGTCCTTCGGCAGTGGTTGTCCCGAGCTGCATCTCGGGATAATCAATTGTATGTTTTAGGATCCTGACTACAAATACTGAAAAAACTAAAAGTGCGAATTTTGTCATGAAATTTGGTACGTGAATAATATTTGGAACAACTTTTCCAAATAACTTTTTCTGATATCTCTAACGCGAAGCAAAATATCGAAAATTTGCCCTGTTTGTAGATTCGCAGTAGATAGCGTTTAAAATTTAAATTTGAGTTGACTATGACTATCTTAAAAAATATGAACCATGACACTTGCTTGACTGCAAAATTTTAAATCTGTATTTATTTTGATAGCCGCAATATAGGGGTGTTTTAATCTTAAATGCGACAAACTGTGTAAATAGGTATACGAGTATATAATATGTAGAGTATAGTAGAGTACAGAGGAGTATATATAAAGGTATATGTGTAGCCTACCCGCATACTGAGGCCACGAGCCGCCACTGATCCATGTGAAATATGTAAATATGGAGAATTTTTTCTACGACTTTAAAGATCTGCTAACGAACCTCTATTTACGTAAAAAGCAAACAAACACTTCATATCCAAAGATTATTTTCGTGTTACGTAAAATGGATAAAAGTGGACAAATTTGGCTTCTATCTCTATAAGACAAAATACCATTTCAGCAAGTAGATTTAAGAAAAAAAAAAAAAGAACAGCACATCTGACTATAACTGAATATAGCAAGAAGACTGGAAAATAAAACTGGTAGTTTGAGTTTGGCAAAACTGGGAAAATTAAGAGACCGAATAAAATTTGTTCCCGAAGAGTATAGATGGTTTTATGAAAACACGATAGAGGAAAATAAAGAAAATCCCAAATAGAAAAGAAGAACCTACTTAATAATTTTTAATAACCCTTAAGTACTAACCCCGTCTCTCAGACGGCATCGCTTGTCGAAAGTGGGATATTTCCCTTCCTATAAATTTTTGAAGTTCATCCGTTTATGACTTTTTAAGTTCGGTTGTTCTTTAGTAGTATTGAACTTGGCAATTTGCAGCAGGTTGTTATTCGAAAGATATTTAGGCTCAAATTGTGATTTCCGTCTAATAGACGGGGTGTTAGTGTGTGTGCCCAGTTCGTCATTCCACATAATGTGCCCCAGTTCATCAAAAAACCTCAAATAAGGGAATAAAGACCCTGAGGAAACTCTTGTGAATTGGTTTGATGAGGTAGAAGACGACATAAGCGAAGTGGAATTAATTTGTGATGAAAATGTTGCCACTGACTACCATTGCTACACTGTACTAACTATAGTACCTGTCAGTTTTTTTTGTTTTACCATTTTTTAAAAACCTTTTTGTTTTCATTTTTCTTACTCTTTGTTTAACTCGACTATAAATTTTTATTAAGATTGTTTAATTTGTTTAATTTTTATCACACTTTTTTCAGGAGTAGAAAGGTACACAAACAATCCTTCCATTCTTGTTATAATGTTTTTTTTTTATTTTAATAAGTACAGAAAAACTAGATTAATTACTGTGTTTTTTAGATAATCGATACTTTCAGTAAGTCATCGAGATAACTTTTTGCATTAAAATATTTAACAAAAACAAAAATTACCACTTAAATGTTAAACCCGTCTGTCAGGCGGTTAGTTAGTGTTTACGTCATTGATTTAAGATGTTAGTACTTAAGGGTTAATTTTACATTTTGTTTTGCAATTTTTTTTTAAATAAATGCCCATTTTTGATGCTAAACTCTTTTATCCACTTAACCCTAGCATGTTTTAATTATTTTTATTATGCGGATAAAGGTAATATGTTCAAATACCTACTTGCCTTCAAGTAACTTTTTTTAAATTCAATTTAAAGTGTAAAAAAAGTACCTTCAGGGCCGGTTGTTCGAACGCTAATCAAAAATGGAATCAACTAATCAGTATCAAATATTTAATTACTGTCACCAACTGTCAATGTCAACTTTGTTTGGGTTGCTGAAAACATAATTGATTAGAATTATGAGATTTATTAATCAATTATGTTAATAATTGTTATGTTAATTAATAATTAATAATTAATCAATCAATCAATCATGTTAATTAGCATAATGATAATTAACATAATTGATTACAATCAACTGATTGACGTACGAATGAGAGGTGTTGTTATTTGATGGTTGTTAAGGGGACTTAATTATAATCAACTTCTTGATTAACGTTCGAACAACCGGCCCAAGTTACCTGTTCAAAAAAGTGTAGCAATGCAAATTTATAAAATAAATAACTTGGAACAAAAGACACGAAAATGCTCATTACTCAAAAACATTATTTTGTGACGTATGACTTTTATCCACTGATGTCTTCAATAATTACATTAGAGATGCGATTTTTACATTTAAACCAATAAATTAAAAAAAGTGCTTAATCATGTACGTCTGGCAACACTGCTGAAGAAAACATGCAAAAATAATGGTAAATTATATAACCTGGGCTGTTACCGACGGATTTCTTTTCCAATTTAGCAATAATTTTCACAATTTCCCCGTGAGCAATGCTATTCATGATCAAGAAGTAGGCAACAGAGTTACCCAAACATCTGACCAACAAGGTCCTCGTTAAGAGAAATAACAACACTCTATATATAAAGCCACTGCACCATAAAAAACGCATCTGATCACATTATATCTAACAACTAACCGAAACGGCCACGGCGAACACTACGATTTTCACGAATGTTTTCATGGTTGCTTTTTCTCAGACGGAGCGATACAATTTTTAGCAAAGTCTGCGATTTAACTGATCCTGACAAACTCCCAAGTGATATAAATAACGAGATCTGGTGTACTATTTTTGAACTCATAACACTTGTTTATCTTTTTCGGGAGCGTCATAGTGCGGGAAATATTTGTAATTGTGTCAAATTTAATAACCTGACATCACAATGCAGGTTATAGTGATTATAAGTGATTATGATGTGATTATACAGGGTGTTTGGTAAAGAATAAGCCACAGCTTAACCACCTTGGATTTCTGACGTTAAAATATGTCGATTTAAGCTAACTTACCTTAGTACAAAAGTTGATAATAACCGAAATACAGGGTGTCAAAGTTAAATTTTTATTTTATTTATTTTTGAATATTTCCTGACAGGCATGGGATAACAATACGAAATTTGGTAAATAGTGCTGGTACTGTACATCCAACTAAATTATGTTAAACAAACGTTTCTGCCTACTACCAGAGGCGTACGACGGTGGAACGTGAATGGTTGACCCTTCTCAAATTCTACGCCACTGGCGGAATTTCTATTTTACTGCAATTTTTTTATTTTACAATACTTTCTATGTAAATAACATACCTACTCTTTATTCGTAACGATAAAGCCATTAGTTTTCGAGATATTTGAAGCTAAAAACGAAGGAGATAATACATTAATCAAAATAAGTGTGCCTTTTCATTTTTAACTTCAAATATCTCGAAAACTAATGACTTTGTCGTTACGAATGAAGAGTATATTATTTGCATAGAAAGTATGGAAGAATTTAAAAATTATGCTAAAATGACAGTTTCAACAGTGCACAGTGGGCCAGAAAATGCAAAAAGCGGTCAAAAATCTGAAAATGGGCTGAAGGGCTTTAAAATTGTAGTCTTTTAAAGGAAAAAATAATAAAAAAAATTAAACTACCCAGGCGTAACTTTTAGGGGGGCCATAAGGTTAATAATTACATTGAGTAGACTTTTCGATCTTTATGCAATTAATTGTTTATATGGTTAAAAAATATTAACAAAATAAAATGAATTACCGTAAAATACGTTACTTGTTACTAAGTATAGTAAGATTATAAATTATTTAGGTACAAATTCGAAAAAACTTAGAGAAATTTATCAAAATATGTTTGGTAATAGGTATAAAAATAAAAATTCCGCTCTGTAACAAGTTTATTAGCTTCTAAATAAATAAACAAGGGCGGATCCAGAAAAGTCTCAAGGGGGGGCATAGCGATAGAAAAATCTAGCAAGGGAGGGGGTAAAAATGGCATGAAATAAAGTCTATTTAAAATCTAATATATTAGTGCTTAAAAGATTATACTTATAACTTACTTTGATATACTTAAATACTAAAATTTAATTTTTAACTTTATAATCAGTTCAAAATGTGAATCCCAAGGGGGGTATGGGCCCCTGGGCCCCCTTAGATCCGCCCTTGTAAATACAATAGTATGCTTACCACTAAAAATCTACGTCGCTCGCGCTGTCGTCTTCCTCGTCGGATGAAGAAACTTGGCGGCTTTCCATATTAAGTTGTAGAGCTCTAAGAGAATCTGCTTCCATTGATTCTAACGAGGGCGCCTTCAACAAGGATACAACTTCAGAAGATATGTTTGAACTTTTTCGGAGTGGGTACTGCCGCAAAGATGAAATTACTGGATCTGAAGTTATAAGGAGCCTGTTTAACAAATCTTGATTTCCTGATATTCTCGAAATTTTTCGTGTATGTTTCTCCCTAAAACTTTTGAGATCCTTATTTCTTGATTCTTGGGCTTCTTCTGACAATTGACCGATAGGCAGAATAGCCTCCTTGATTACTATGGCTCCATGGAGTAATATTTTATGCACGCTAGAAGGCATATAATACCATGAATATTTAGCGACATACAGTTTTGCGGTTTCCAAACAATACTCTTCAAAAGCTCGCACATCGATTGCATAGCCACAAGATAAGGTGCGTAATATAATACCAAATCGCATAATGACATCTTTATCTATGCCAGTAATTTCACTAGACAGTGAGGGGTCAGCAAAAAATCGTCGAGCTGTGTTGCCGTCATTAGTAGTTCCACTACCTCCACTCTTAGGTATATCCACAAGCAAACCTGTTCTGTCTCTGAAAATTTGTTGTATGGTACGTTTCTTGTTTTCAAAAACTGCTCTGTTGTTACTTCCTCGAATTTGCCAAACTTTAACTTCTAATCTATAGGAAATGTGCAGCAAACATTCGAAAAACCTGATCCAGGCATGTAGAGTTGACAATCCAAATTTCAAATTTTCTTGGACAACTTCCCTCTTTAATAGTTTTTCGATGTCATTCATTTGTTTGGGGGTTGCTTTACATATATAACATGTTTGTGAAGAAGCTGTTTCCGTTATTGCATTACACACTTTGCCGTCTATCATCGTCATCACACAAACATGAGAAACTGCAATTTCTTCACTATCCAGCATACCAATAGTGGGTTGAAGTTCTGAAATTTGATTTTCTATATATGATGTCTCCTGTACCGTCAGCTCTTTCGTTTCTTTCTTAAACTGAAAGCGTATAGGTCTACAAAATCGAGTTGACGATGGACGGGGATTTTGCCACACAATAATTTTATCTTGTCCAGGTTGCTCCGCATATAACTGTAATGGCACTATGGATGTAAGAAATAAATCGCCATCACCAAAACTATTATCGGAGAAAAGTTGCTTGTATTGTGAATGACCGGTGCTTCCATCGCATCCCCATTTCAGCAACAGTTTCAAATTCTTTAGAAGTTCAGTTGATAATGAACGAAGAACTGGTTTTTGCAATTCTACTATCCGTTTAACTGTATGATCTAAGAGGTCCTGTAATAATATTTCTGCACATGACTCACTTACAGTTTGTCCTTCTTTTCGGGGATAGCAGCGTAATTTTGCTTCTCGAAGCTTGTGATAAGACGGATATATATCAGCAAAATGTTCTTTTGCTATTCGTCTGTGAACAAGATATGAATGTTTGGTATCTTTTGATTCAATCATTACTGATAGCGCTTCATCTGGGGTGAGTGGAATTATTTTTTTTGACTTCTGAGTTTTCTGCCAAGCTGTCCTAATTTTACCGGCTCGAGTCGGAGTCAAAAGTGCTTCAGAGACAAGTTTTGCGGCATCGTCTTTTCCTTCAGTCTTTAGTTTTCTCCTTGCAGCTAAAGTAAGCTCCTCGGTTTCGAACGTCGATGACAGCTTTGAAGTCTTTCGACGTTTTGATCTTACACTACTCGCAGAAAATTCTTTGCTTGGACGACCACGCCTACCTCCAGATGAAGTTCCTGGTTGTGGCTCAGCATTCGGATCAATTTCTAATCCAGTTTCTTCAAATACACATACACTTAACCACGCTGTATTATTTTTCACAAATCTATCCGTTTTTCTCCCACATTGATCAAGCTTTGCATAAACGACGTTGCAAAACTTTGAAGTGAAAATCCTCATTTTTAACATGGCGTCTGCATCATTTTCAATTTTGTAGTGTCTCACCAAATACTTGAACAGATATTCTGTGCGACTGGAACGTTGTAACTTATCCTTTTCATACAAAACGTCAAACAGTTGCCTTCTGGTGACCATTTTCACTGTGAAAAATATAGAAAAACATTACATAAAAAAAATTTTTTGAAGACGCAAATGAAATAAGACTTACAACCACCATTACGAACAAACTTAACTATATTCTCTATCAAGGTAAATAAAGTAACGCAACAAGAAAATAGAAATTACTAGGTGTTACATTTTAAATAACAAAATAAAATGTGCTGTTATGGTTACAGAATACATTCGTTGGATATGGTTCATGCATATCGATAAGCAAAACCAAAATATCTCAAAAAGGCGCTTGAAGGCGCCTATCAAATTTTAGTATGTTATTAGGGAATGATCAAGCTATTTTTTTAATATTTTTTCAAAGCCGGATCGGATCGGAAAATATGTTATATCTCAACATAATTTTAAAGTATAATATAAAATTTTCAATAAAATCGACTACATAGTAATTATATCTATATGTATACTAATTTAACTTTGATTCATAAGTATTTATATAACATGAAAATACATACCTTGAGAAAGTTTTCTGTACAATTAACCACTTGAGTCCAGACACTTTATAACACACATTCACTAGTTGACATTTAGTAGTACACTAAATGAATGTTCGCAAAGAAATGATCCTAACACAAAAGTCTGGTTTTGAGAACCGATGGCTGCCGCAATATGCCTTCTACCTGCTTCAAATTCTAGGAAAACATTATTTATCTATTTCTCGGAGTACCTACAAATTCTGAAAGCCAGACTAATACTTTCATCGAAATCGATTTATGGCCGCTTTTTGAATTTTTCGGCCCACTGTGCAGTGGCGTAGAATTTGGGAAGGGTCAACCATTTACTTTCCCCTGTCGTACGCCTCCGGTATTAACCAGAAATGATTATTTAACATAGCTTAGTAGGGTGTATAGTACCTACACTTTCTGCCAAGTATCATAAGGATATGTAAAATAGTTTTATAGTACAGACAACACACACATAGTTCTTAAAGTTTTAAATAATGAATAAATTATTAAAAAAAAAGAATACTTTAAAATAATTTGACATATCCGTGTCATACTTGGCAGAAAGTGTAGGCACTGTACACCCTACCAAACTATGTTAAATAATCGTTTCTGGCTACTACCATAGGCGTACGACAGGGGAAAGCGAATGGCTGACCCTTCCCAAATTCTACGCCACTGTTGAAACTGCTATTTTAGCATAATTTTTAGATTCTCCTATACTTTCTATGCAAATAACATACTCTTTATTCGTAACGATAAAGTCATTAGTTTTCGAGATATTTGAAGTTAAAAATGAAAAGGCACACTTACTTTGATTAATGTATTATGCTCCTTCGTTTTTAGCTTCAAATATCTCGAAAACTAATGTCTTTATCGTTAGGAATGAATAGTATGTTATTTACATAGACAGTATTAAAGAATCAAAAAATTTCACTAAAAAAGAAATTCTGCCAGTGGCGTAGAATTTGGGAAGGGTCAACCATTCAGTTCCCCCGTCGTACTGGTAGTAGCCAGAAACGCTTGTTTAACATAATTTAGTAGGGTGTACAGTACCAGCACCACTTACCAAATTTCGTGTTGTTGTCCCATGCCTGTCAGTAAATATTCAAAAATAAATAAAATAAAAGTTGTAACTTTGACACTCTGTATTTCGGTTATTAGCAACTTTTGTACTAAGGTAAGTTAGCTTAAATCGACCTATTTTAACCTCAGCAATCTAAGGTTAAGCTATGGCCCATTTTTTACCAAACACCCTATATATAGTGATGATAAATTGTTATAGTGCAGTGATTATAATCAAGTCCCCTTAACAACCATCAAATAACAAAATCCGTAGTTCGTAAGCCAATTAGTTGATTGTAATCAATTATGTTAATTATCGTTATGATAATTAACACAATTGATTGATTAATTAATTACTCATTTTTAATTAACATAATTGATTAAGTAATCAATTAATCTCATAATTGTAATCAGTTATGTTTTCAGCAACCCAATCAAAGTTGACATTGACAGTTCCTGACAGTAATTAAATATTTAATAATGATCAGTTGATTCCATTTTTGATTAGCGTTCGAACAAGCAGCCCTAAAGGTGCATTCTCACGGTTCGATTTTAGTTGATCAACTTTAGTGGATCAACTGAAATCGAATGATAATAGGTGTGAGAACATATGTTTCAATTTTAATCGATCAACTTTTGTTGATTCGACAAAAGATTGATCCAGTCAAACTTTATCGTTCAACTTGACATTACATACCCCATACTGGGGTTTCTGTTAAAATTTTTTAGTCCAAAATTTGTATTTCATATTTTTTATCTATATTGTGTGCAACAAAATATATTTCACTAATACAGATCCATATTGACTGCACTATAGGGATTTCACACAGGTTGGTCCTGTACGATCACGTGGTTTATTAGTTTACCTGATCAGCGAGAAACATTTAATCCGGTTTTTCAACCTTCGTAATGTAAAAAATGTTAGAATAAACATTATTCTTCCAGAAAAATAGTTTTGTCATTTTAAAAAACCGTATTTATCTTTTTTTGTAATATAATTTCTCGGAATCTTTTGATTAAATTTTCTTCAGGCCCCATCAACATTATTATTAGTCTTCTTCTTCTTCTTTTTTTAATAGGACTATGTCATGTTTCTTTTGTTACAGTCTCTGCTGGGATCCGAAGCTCCAGCTCTCGCAACATTGTTGTTTGGGCCTTCCTACTGTTCGCTTGGTGTTGGGTTTATGTGTCTTCGCCCATTTCGCCATACGTTCAGGGTCCGTCCAATCTACGTGGTCTGATCTCACTACTTCTTGAACGCCTAGCTCTCTCAATGTGTCTTCATTTCGTATTCTATCTCTGAGTGTGATACCTCTTATGAATCCAGAGATTCATCCACCTTTGTTTCTTGCCACAGATGCCTGTCGCTAGATATTTCCATACCCCTGCATCTACAATCCATTACCTGTTCGAATATATGGTCCTCCACTACTAATTTATATCTAATTGGGTTCTTGGATATTACCATCGATTGGAATTTCTCTGTTGATTGTCTCAGATTCACTGGCGAAGCGTCCATGTAACCATTGTTACCATTGGTAACAGTTAAAATTTGCAAATAAATATTTTATGACTACTATGAAATAATTCCATTTATATTTTTTAAAAATAGAAATATTTTTGTTAATAGTATCTACCTAATTCAGTAAAATAGCCAACTAGAAGCACGAAAATATCAGCGAGTTTATGTAAAATTGGTTGCACGTTATTATAATACGCCCTTACCATAGTATATAGAGGTTCCCTCTTTATACTGTGCCCTTACTTACCGTGCGCCGCGCCGTTATTTACCACTTCTGTAAGTGGCAACGACGCCGACGGTAGGATCTTTGTATCGGTCAGAGGACTGCATCGTCTCTGAAAATTTTGCGGGCACGATGGCTCTTAAGCCGCTGTGGATTAGTATTCGTGTTACCAAATTTTAATTTGGTGACATGGCTAGGAAAGGGCCGGTAGGTACTTTATGTCCCGGTTAGCTAATCGGGACAGAAAATACCGACCGTAAGAATATCAGACTTAATAAATGCAATTTTAATTATTATTATAATTATAGATAATAATTATAATTCCATTTATGAAGTCTGTTATTCTTAGGGCCGGTATTTTCTCGATTAAACTCCGGTTAGTTAACCGTACCGGCCCTTTGGATTCGATTATTGCATAATATGCATTATTAATTATTAGCTTATAACTTGTAACTGTACTTGCTTACTATACAGATAACATATCTATACCTTTTTATCCTATATAAATCATATTAATCGATTTTAATTACTTGTCGAAATATATTAATTAACAACAACATTATTATATATAGGGCCGGTTGTTCGAACGCTAATCAACAATTATCATTGTCAAATATTTAATTACTGTCACCAAACTGTCAATGTCAACTTTGTTTGGGTTTCTGAAAACATAATTAATTAAAATTATGAGATTTATTATCAATTATGTTAATAATTATTGTTATATTAATTGATTATAGTCTCAGAATTGTAATCAATTATGTTTTTAGCAACCCAACCAAAGTTGACATTGACAGTTTTGACAGTAATTAAATATTTGATAGTGATCATTGTTGATTAGCGTTCCAACAACCGGCCCATAATAATATTGATTATACAGTACATTGTAGTGTATAATCAATAAAATAAAAATTATTTAATATTTTAGGCTAAAAATGACAAATGAATGTACTGATTAGTATACTAATTATACAATTTGGAATTTTTAATAAAGTATAAAGGTGATATAATACATATTTTACCTAAAAACAACAAATATGTTTTTAGTTTGTAGATACTTTATATAGTTTCTTAAATTTTTAATTTTTTAATTTTATTTCTGTATTTCATCTATTTTTATAATAGACCTGGATCGCGCGTACCAAAAAGAAGTTGATTAATAGCAAACTGAAAATTCAAGGTGTCTAGTCGGACAAACTTTAATGTATGGGAACACTGTATATATAAAAATATTTATAAAATACTTCTGGTTTTGGTAACACTTTAGAAAAATTCACGCGTCGCCACTGCTCAGATTATACTTTTCGGCTGTTATCTTCGTTTTCGGCTATTAAGTATCATCTACGTAGCAAAGTATTCTCATGATTCGGTTACCCATTCTGTATCCCTGATTCATTTTGTTGACAATATTTAGCTATAAGTTCATCCATTATCAAATTAAATAGGCATGGGTTGAGGCTGTCACCTTATTTAATGCCGATATTCATTTTGATTTCTTCCATGAGGCCGTATGTGTTTCTTATTCTTGTTTTGTTGGATCTACTAAGCTCTTTAATTATGTTTCTATATTTCTGACTTATATGTTTCTTTCCAAGGAGAGTGAGCACGTCCTTCAATCCTACTCTGTCGAATGCCTGTTTCAGATCTACATAGCATGTGAACATGGGCTTGTCGAATTCTATTGATTTATCAACTGATTATCGCATGATGAAGATAGCGCCTATTGCAGATATATGTTTGGGCGGAAACCCTGTTGTTCTTTCGATACACCGACTTTCTTGTATATTTTTGGGATAGAATTTTTGTCAATGGATTTGATGTAAAATTGAGTAGCGTAATGTCTCGGTAGTGCGTAGGATCTGTCTTTATACTCTTTCTCCATTCCTCTGGTACTCTCATGTTGTTTTCAATTTTGTAGAGTAATCTTGTTATCTCGTCCATTATTTTTGTACCCGCGTATTTAATTATTTCATTTGGTATACTGTCCGGACCTGGTGATTTTCTATTTTTTGCTCTTTTGATTGCTTCGTGTACTTCTTTTGTTAATTATTATTAGTACTTACTTACTTAAGCCGTCCTCTTGTACCTTACGGTGCCGAGGATTACGGTGTCGAGAGAATGAAATTACGGAAATGATGAACACGTTAATAACTGATAATAAAAATAAAGATAAGAAACTAGAGGATATAAAAAACATGGTAGGTGAGTTGGTAGGAAAAATGAAAGAACTCAGAAAAGAGAATAGCAAGTACAAAGAAAAGCTTAAACAAATAATTCAAGAAAATGAAAATTTAAAAAAGGAAATGATGAGTATGAAACAAAAAATGGATAAACTAGAGCTAACTTTAGAAATCTGTCAAAAAGAAAGAAAGAAAAATAATTTAATAATAAAGGGTTTGCCAATAAGTACGTCTGATATGGAACAGCTTAAGAATGAAATAGGAAACTTTTTAAATAAAGAGCTACGAATAATGGCAGAGTTAATTAAGGCACAAAAGATCAACGACAATATGTGCATTATTAAGTTTAGTAAGCTTGAAGACAAACTAAGAGTACTAAAAGCAAAAAGTAACCTTAGAAGTTATAAACAACACCGAGTATACATTGAATACGATGTAACACTTAAAGAGATTGATATGCAGAAAATCTTAGATATATAGCAGCAAAAGAAAAGGCAAATGGCAAAAGAATAAAAATGGGATATGGTTTTATCGTTATTGAAGACACCAAATGGAGATGGAACCATAGTACGAATGATATAGAAATAGTCAGAGATAATGTAGCAGCAACTAGTTCAAAAACTACTAGTTAATGCAAATTCGAGGATGAATATGGATACGAACGTGGCACAGATTATGGACATGAGAGAATATAACAAAATCGATACGAGTCTTGACAAAAATATGCAAAAACTAAACCGTAGAGGTACAAACAATGAAAGAACTGTGAATGCACAAAATGAAAAACAAAATAAATATTGGAAAATTGGATTGTGGAATATACAAAATCTAAATGTTAAAGAAGAGGAACTTATTGATGAGTTTGAAAACACAAAAATGGATTTTTTAGCATTAACTGAAACAAAGAGAAAAAAAGCGGATGTATTAAAATGAGAAATGAGCACTACATAATTTTTGGAGGTGTTAATCAGTCAGAACGTGCGAGGGCAGGAGTTGCCCTAATGGTTCACAGAAATGAGCATAAAAATATCACCAGATGGAAAAATATTTCGGAAAGACTCCTTAGAATAGATATCAGTAAAAACGAGAAGACAACAATAATTGTTGGGTATGGACCATCGGAAAATGATGCCAAGGAACTCAAAGATAGCTTCTGGGATCAATTACAGGACGAAATGGACCAAATAAATCATAAGGTCATAATAGTAGGCGATTTTAATGGGCGAGTAGGGTCAAGCAATGAATATGACTACCCTATAGGACCATATGGAGAAACAGTCAGGAATAATAATGGACAAAGAGTCATCGAGTTTTGCATCATGAATGATATGCAAGTTAGTAACACATTTTTTCAACACAAGGAGATTCATAAATACACACGAGTGATGGATTCGCGGAACGAAAAATCCGTTATTGACCTAGTATTAGTTCATAACAGATATAAAAAAGAAATAGCGGACGTTCATGTTAAAAGAGACATTTAACATTAAAAATGAAGAAAATCGCTACGAACAACCAAGTATTAAAGTATACAAACTTCAGTCTGAAAATATTAGGAAAGAATACTGTCGTAAATTAAATGAAGGAATACGAAAAACAAATTGGAAAAATGAGGAGGATATAGAAATATTATGGAATATTTTTAAGAAGCTGGTATATGCAACTGGGAGTAATGTATGTGGTGTAACGAAAGGAAGATATCTGAAAGGTACAGCTTGGTGGAATAATGACATAAAATTGGAAGTTTCGAAGAAGAAAAAATTGTGGAAAAATATATAAGCAATGAAAGTGAAAGTAATTATCAAGAGTATAAGGAACAGAGAATACTGGTTAAAAATAAAATTAAAGAAGCTAAGAATCGGCAATGGGAAGAATTTGGAAATAAAATGGAAAGTGATAGTAGGGGTAATGCTAAATTGCTCTATAGGACCCTAAAAATCTAAGACAAAAGAAATCAAACGGAGTAACAGGTTTAGAGGACAAAGATGGTACATATTATTAAAAAATGAAGAGATCACCGAAAGATGGCGGGAACATTTTATGGTAGTATTAATGGGAGACAACAACGAAATCGAGAATGACAGGGAGGAGTACAATTTAAATGGACAACAAGAAGATGATGACGTAACATACGAAGAATACAGGGAAGCAATTCTAAAATTAAAAAATGGCAAGGCTGCAGGACACGATAATATTAAGGCTGAGCTAATTAAATATATTGAAAGAGAAGGATTACAATTGCTATGGAAGATCATAAGGAGCTCTTGGCGTACCGGATGCATACCTAGAGATTGGACTCTTGCAACTATTCTACCATTATATTATCTTACAATCATTACCAACATGATTATTATCGTCTTTTAACGCCTACAAGAAGGCACTCAAGGATGACAACCATACCAATATGTGCAGGGCTTGCCAGAAAACATCACAACAACATTTAAAACAACCAACACACTCAGATCTATTATGTCCAAAACTAAACCCAACAACACACAAGAGAGGTCAAAGAACTGGATCTACAAAATACCCTGTAAAGGCAACAATTTCTATGTGGGATATAGTGATGTTGAAAAAGTAACTATTCGTTACAAAGTACTCGTTACTTACGAATACCGAAAGTAACGATTACTATACAGAGAGCCAAATCGTTACTTTGATTACTTTGATTACTCTGATTACTTGGTTACTTCGTACCAATCGTATCAGAGCGAATACCTATTTGAGTATTGTATCTACAATCGGTTTCAACGAGTGTTCGGTATCAGTACAGTTAACTTAAATTGTATCTATGAAGGGCGAAGGCTATGAAGAGTTTTACAGGATTACAGGGCGCTGAGAAGTAGCTGAAACAGAGGGCGGTAAATCATTTAACAAAGCATGCACCCAGAAACAGATGTGTATATGATAAAATACGATTTGTCGAGGTAGATAATTCACAGATGTTTGATCCTTTGAAAATAAAAAGGCAACACATTTGAATAATAAATACGTAGGTACTATTCTTATCAGGCCTAGAAAAAAAAATACCTAGGTTAGATTGACCGGAAAAAATGTAGAAATAATAATATTACTAGACTGTGATCATCAACTTTAATTTTACATGTAGGTATGGCATTGTTGTTATTAGACCAGGGCATTTATCTATTTTTAAATATAGTAGGTACCTAGAGAGTTGCAATTTTTTGCATTGTATTTAGGATTAGGATGACGTCTGGAAAAAAGTCTACAATAAAAAATGGGTGGAAATGCATTATTATATTTTAAATTGTATAAAACGCATTGAAAAATGCATAAACATTTTAAAATCAGTATATTAAGTGCCAGATTTTCTTATTTCATGGTATTTGGGGTCACTGAACAAGAATAGGCAATCAGAACCGACCTCCGAAGCACCTGGGTGCCCAGGGTTACTGCTAAGTTACGTCATCTAGAGTTTCGAGGGTATGTTTTTGGCACTTAATTGATGCAAACAGATTACTCGAGATTACTGATATTGTGAAGCACCAATGACAGAACAATTAACAACATTAATTAACAAAATCATAAAACACAATAAAATACCGGAAGAATGGAGAACAAGCGAACTAATTCTACTATTCGAAAAGGAGATAAAAGCAGCCAGAAAACTACAGGGTATCAACTTGTTAAATAGTACCCTAAAACTTACAACTAAATTTTTACAAGATCTAATGAATCAGAGGATAAGTTTAGCAGATGAACAACAGGGTTTTCGTACTGGAAGATCGTGTAACGATGCAATCTTCGTCATAAAGCAAATTACTTAGAAATCACTAGAGAATAATAGACCAGCATTTCTATGTCTAATTGACTTGAAGAAAGCATTTGACAGAGTAGAAAACTATTGAAAAAATCTATCATAACAACAAAATGGAAGTCAGAATAGATGAACAACTTACAGAATCTATAGACATGGGCAGCGGAATAAGACAGGGTGACTCGTTGAGTCCTATGCTCTTCAATTTAATCATGGATGAATGTTTATGTACTTTTGGATGCAATTTATACTGCAATTATGCATTTCCACCCATTTTTCTATTGAAAACTTTTTCACTATTTCCCTAAAAATCATTTATTTTTTCCTAAATGCCTCGGTCTAGTGTATTTTATTGTTCTGATCCAAAAATCTAAAATAACATCTGCCCGGCCAAAAAATTAGTAGAATTTATAAAAAAAAATTATTTTTAATTATTACCTAATTAGTCTATACAAAATTATGTCAGGCACCCCTTGTTTTTAATAATTTTTCACATAATAGATTACTTATCATCTAATTTCTATCCATTAAATAGATCGGTGAAGGTCGTTGTTATATCGGAACTCATACGAAATACTGAGAGATGCAATTCTCGATATGATTACCGGTACTCAAATACAAAAGTCATCATAGTAATCAAAATATCCTATTAATACAAAATATGTACTGAGAAATGCGATTCTCCATTTACCGGTACTCAAATACAAAAGTAACAAAAGTAATCAAAGTAATCAAAGTAACGAATACTGTAAATGATTACTTTATACAAAAGTAACGATTTGTAACGATTACTCGAAAGTAGCTATAATCAACATCACTAGTGAGATAAACTGCAAAATCACTAAGCGTCAGGATAAACAAACATAAAACATACATCAAAAACAGTCAAAATACGCATATTTTTAAGTCATCTGCCAAATAAGTTTAACGGTTCATGGTACAATATTACAATTGCCTCAATTAGGGAAAGCTTCCTATATTAAAATGTTGCGTTGCTCACAATAACACTACATGTCTCTTTTTTATAGCCTTTTTTCTATTCGAATTGTCGAATAAAGACTGTTGTGTGTGAGGCGTTTCCACATTGGTTCTGCAACTCTCTTGATGTCGTTGCTCAAGCGCATTTGAGGTCTTCCTCTTGGTCTCTTCGTTTCGTACGGTCGCTAGTTTCCAACTTCTTTGCTCCGTCTACCATTTTCGACAGGTTCGTTGTGTCTAGCCTAGGGATGGCGATTTTTGTCAAAACACCGATTTTTGGTTATACCGGTTTTTTTTTTTTACTTACGGTTTAACCTGGCGGTTATAACCGGTCAAAAAACCGGTTATACCAAAAACCGGTTTTCGGTTTCTTGAATCAATATTCAATACCCAATACGTTAAAACGTTAAATTTGTATTGCACTTTAGCTTGTGATACTCCACATGCCCATTTTTAATAAAAATCCCTAACAGTTTTCGATATACTACAAAAAATATATTTTCATTTTGGAACTTCTAACGGCAGGAACTTTTTTTATGTGCACTTTTGTACTAAGGTAAGTCAGGTTCAATCGATCTATTTTTGGTCCCAGAATATGTGATTTAACTTCTTACCTACCTTTTTGTTTCATCCTTTATAAATAAACTAACGCAATGAAAATTTGGGCTCCAAATAATCTCAAATAATTGCAAAATACAAATGGTGGTGAAATTAGGTGTTAGACTAAAAACGTAATAAATTATGAAGCAAATTATACTATAACGTGTAGAGATATACACATACGAATTATAAAAACAAAAATGTAACATCAAAAATGGTAAAACTTGTAAAATCAATCTTAAAATTCTGAACTGGATGTATTATTGTCTTCAATTTGTATGTGTATTGTATTTCCGAAAAAAAAAAAATTCTTTTTGCACAACATACATAAAACAATTTTATTCTTTTCATTTTTTTTTTAAGTGATTCCAGAGGAATGGTTTTTTTCTCCTGGGTTTATAAATAAAAGTTTATTTTCGTTTGTGTAGGTATACAAGCAAGACATGCTTATTCTCAAGTTCATCAAAATAGCCAATTCAGCTTATCACATTTCTTAAACATATTTCAGTGACTGCGAGAGTCATTAACGAATATGTATAAACATTAAACAAATTAATAATTACACTGGTAAACACACAGTTTGCTGCCGGAAATTTTTTTACTCTTTCTAGGTAATTTGGGTCTGCTGAATCCAAAAATGCCACCAGATTTGCTCCATCAGATCGCTTTCAGAAAATACGGCGACATATCACAGTTCTAACATATAGGGCAATTTAACGCAGCACTACCTACATATATGTAGTAATGCTACCAATGAAATAAACAAAACACGAATAAAAAGTAAGACATTTATTGTACAACAATATACTTACAAAAATCATGACACATATCTGCCCAAAAAAACTTAACTTTCCATCTAACCTTACCAGCGTCGCAGCAAAAATGTGTTTGTTATTCGGCGTCACCTAAAAACTTCCTTTTATATGATTTTCTTGCAAAGGCTTTAAAAGAAAGGTCCCTTTGAAGACTCCAGCAGTAATCTGCCATCATGTGATTGCCTTATCTCCCCTGATACCTCTCTTCCATCGTTTTAATATCTTGGTTGAAGCGTCCCCTTTGTTCCTCACTAAGGTCACCAAGATTTTTTGGGAAACGGTCTTAATAGCTGTAGAGGTATTTTAATTCTCATATGACAACCGTGTTCGTTAAATCTGTTGGGCATTTCTTGCCCATTTCATACCCAATTGGTATACTTCCATATTTGTTGCCATTATGTACGACACACTTTAAACTTCGTTTGGAACTATCGATAAATAGACGCCAGTGACCTGGTGTATACTCCGATACACCCATTTCTTCTAACAGTCCTGTAATATTGTTATAAAAAACCATATCATCTTGCTGAGAAAAAAAAGGCAAAAGATCTTTTTCTGTATTAGGGTAGTATGTAATTTTGGTGTCTGGGTGAAGAACATTCCTTTGTTTTAGTCTAGAAGCAAGCAACTCGGAAGAATCCTTTGAAAGGTTCAAAGCTCTGATAAGATCGCTTAGCTCTTCTTGAATAAAGCGCTCAGGATGTGTTGAATCCCCTTCAAAATCACTGTCGTCTTCCCAAATCTATTACTCTGTAGTTCGTCAGATAACATTTCGACATTATACTCTGGTAACGTAGGTAGACTGCTAAATATTGGAATGGGTATCTGCTCAAGCTGATGTGGAATTGGTCTTATTGCTGAATCCAGGTTAGGATGGTCTTTGATGAATCGTCAAAATGATTTTTTGGTTCCCTCCTCTCGTCCACTGTCGCAAGTTTTCAAGACAAGTTTTTCACACTGCATGTGAAGCCCAGGATTTATCTTTATCTCCTAAATGAACTCCAAAATAGCCTTGATATGCCCTTTTGTCCATTTGCCCATCTGTCTCAGAATTTGTTAAGTTTGTTTTAAACATAATGCAATTATAGTGGTCGAATATACAGAAATGTAATAATATTTAAGTATTTGATGAGTATGTTATATCTCGAAAACTAGAGCAGATACAAAGAAAAGGTTTGCATTTTTGGAATCAGCAGAGATGAATTAACTATATTCAGTTGATTTTTTTTCGGCAGCATGACAAATTTTTTTTTTGGGCTGTGTTATTGATGAATTTAGACAAACAATATTTTTTCTTCGAATTCCATGTTTTTTTCAGAAGTAACTTTTCCGGCTTTACACCGATTATTACTGCAAAAAGAAAAAACTAAAACGAACTAAAAAACCGGTTTTAGGTTATAACCGGTAGGTTTTTCCCATCCCTAGCTAGCCTATTTCCATTTTAATTTAGCTGCTTGTTCCACAGCGTCCCTTACTTTTCTTTTGTTCTGTGTTGATTCGTTTGTTTGCCGATCTATGAGTGAGATACCAAGCATCTGTTGTTCCATGGCTCTATGAGTTTTTCTCATCTTGTCCGTGTAATTCTGTGTACGTGTCTCTTACTGCTTTCTAAAAGACAAAATTTATTGAACTTGAAAAAAAAGTTACTAAATTATAAAAATCACTCATCATCATCATCATTCTCTTTGCCTTATCCCTATGCGGGGTCGGCTTCCCTAATTGCATTTCTCCATACAATTCTATCTTGGGTCATATCAATGTTAATCCCCTTTACCAACATGTCCTGCCTTATCGCCTCCCCCCAGGTCTTCTTTGGTCTTCCTCTCCTACTCCTTCCAGGAATCTGCACTTCAGCTATTCTTCGTATTGGGTGATTAACGTCTCGACGTTGAACATGACCAAACCATCTTAACCTATGCTCTCTCATTTTGGCATCAATTGGTGCCACACCTAAACTTCCCCTAATATACTCATTTCTAATTTTATCTTTCTTTGTCACTCCACTCATCCATCTAAGCATTCTCATTTCCGCCACACGCATTCGTTGTTCCTCTTTCTTTCTCATTGCCCAACATTCAGTTCCGTACATCATAGCCGGTCTTATGGCTGTTTTATAGAATTTTCCCTTCAGCTTCATTGGAATTTTTCACACAACACACCACTTGCTTCTTTCCACTTCATCCATCCAGCCCTAATTCTACTGCATGCATCTCCATTTATTTCTCCATTACTCTGTAATACCGATCCTAGGTACTTAAAACTATTGCTTTTCACGATCATTTCTCCATCCAAAGATACCATTTTATTTGTAGTAGCTCCATCTTTAAATGAACATTCCAAATACTTTGTTTTTGTCCTACTAAGTTTTAAACCTTTTTCCTCCAGAGATTGTCTCCACTGTTCCAGTTTTTGTTCTAAGTCTCTTTCACTATTTCCTACTAACACGACATCATCAGCATACATTAAGCACCATGGAATGTTACCCTTTAGTTTCGCTGTTATCTGGTCCAAAACTAATGAGAATAAATACGGACTAAGCACAGAGCCTTGGTGCAATCCTACTTTCACATGAAATTTATCAGTCTCTCCCACACCTGTCCTAACACTAGTCGTTACTCCCTCATACATATCCCTCACAATGTTTAGATATTCACCAGAGACTCCTTTCTTATTGAGTGCCCACCACAGAATATCTCGAGGAACTCTATCATACACTTTCTCAAGATCAATGAATGCCATATGAGCGTTTGTTTCTTTACTCCTGTATTTTTCCATCAACTGCCTTATAATTGGAAATTAAAAAAATCACTATGTCAATGTATTATTTAAAAAAATCACCTTATAAAACGAATTGGGTATATAAAACGCACTAACCACAAAACCATAATTTATTCTTCTTTAAATGTATATTAAACTTCTATATCAAAAATATAATATTTTCTTTCGAGATCATTCTGATAAAGCGGGCCTAAGGTAGAAAGACACACTAAGGCACTTATTCACAATCTCGCTTTCCCTTTATCATTTTTTCAGAGGCGATACTTCCGAACCTATATCGTCAGAATGGCATTGGAAAGAGTATTCGTGAAGGGTTTCAATCCCCCCTCGGCATTCAGAAAACAATTTAAAAGAAAAACCAATTTTACCGAAATTTGTTTTATCTTTAATTGAGGAAGCTTTTATATGATATGGGAAATATCTATATATACCTACGTATCATATTTCAGTTTCTTAAAATTCTATTAACTAAAGAGTTTATTATTTATCGGTACTGGTTTTTTACAGTGTGGAAGGCACTTATGAAAACATAGTTATTTTCCTAACAAGTGCAGAAAGTCATACTTTTCCGCACGCGACTGCAGTTTGCCGAACGACGCGAAGCGGGAGTTCGGCAAGCAGTCGAGTGCGGAAAAGAGATTTTCTGCAAGAGTTAGGAACAATATTTTTTCTAAGAGTCTTTAAAAAATTACCAAATCTTAATCAATTAATTTAATTAATATGAAAATACATACACAAATTAATTCTTTAACAAGGTTGTCAAAACCAAACTTTCAATATAATTTTAGCATGACGACGATCTTGGTTTCCATGACGATGATTAAAAACGACTGTTATTGTCTACTGATTTGACATTCGAATATTATGTCAAAATCATTTTATTTCATCGAATTGTCGGGTTAATTTCATTAAAACAGGAACACAATAAGATATATTTGAAATAAATTAGTAAATAATATCTAAATATTAGTTTATTGCATGTATTATAATTACTTTAAGGCCATATTAACATATCTAAATTAACACCGCGTAATTTAATTAAGTAAAAACCGCGTGCGGAAAAGTAACACACGTGCGGAAAAGTGAAACTTTCTAAACTAAAATGCGTGCGCGAAAGTAGACATTTTTGCACGCTCTTAGAAAAAATTACTTTTGTCCTTGTTTTAAAAAATTATAAAAAACGCTGAGACCCGTCGATTTTTATATATAAATGTGCACTTTTTAATATAAATTTAAATGTACAGGGTGATTGTCGCAAGCCTAGCAGGGTCCAAAAGCTTTATTTTTAATGGAACACCCTATATATTTTTATATTTTTAAAAGCTGCTTAACAACCTGATTTCGACGAACTATATCATGTGGGGTGTATTATGAATGATATAGGGTGAAATTTTAAAATTATAAAGTATGGAAACCACTTATGGAATAAAACTGTTTGTGCCCTTATTTTCGAAAATTATTAAAAATGTTGGGACCAGTCAGCTTTTAAATTAAAATGGGCACTTTATAAACATAAATTCAAATAAGTAATATATAGGATGAGTCACGAAAGTCTAGCATACTACATGGTTTTTAGTTTTAATGACTCACCCTGTACATTTTTGTTATTAGCTACTTAACAAATTCATCTCAAAAAAGTGTATTATGTAGGGTCTACTATAAATAATAAAAGGTGAAATTTTGAAATTACATAATTAAAAATTTCGTAAAGACTTTAAATTAATACCAAATCCATTATATTGATACTTAGTTTAAAAAATTGATGTTTTTATCTAGATAATTGAAAATAAATTCTAATAAATTAATCTAATAAATTACAATAAAAATGGAGAACTACTTATTAACTTTTGCTCTCAGAACGAATTTCGAATAAACAATACGTTCTTCAGACACAAAGATCAAAAAAATATACATTCCAAAATACAAGAGGACACAGATCGGTTATTGATTATATATTGACAAACAGAAACATCCACCACTCTCAAGTACTAGACATACGACGTTTAAGTGCAGCTAATATTGGAAGCGATCACAACCTAGTACTTGGAAAAATCAGAATAGAGCTACAAAGAAACAGGAAAGAAGACCCTGTTGAATGTGAGACAAGAATAAAGGTAGAACAGCTACGAGACTTGTCAACACGAGATCTATACCAGAGAAGGCTGCAAAAAGTACTGAATGAAAACTACATTACACCGGATGAAGACATAGAAGAAAGTTGGAGGAAGATCAGAGATAATATCAAAATGGCAGCAACGGAAGCACTTGGAGAACGTAAGATAAGTAAACATATACGAAAGAAAAGGAGAACTCCATGGTTCTGTGAAGAAATAAAAATAAAATGCCAAGAAAAAAAGAAAATCTACCTAGAATACAAGTCCAAAAGAACGAGACAAACATATGAAGAATATAAAAGAGTACGAAATGAATTAAACTCAATAGTAAGAAGGAAGAAAACAGAACATTGGGAAGAATTTTCAAAAAAGATGGAGCACGACTTTTATAGGATGCAAAAGGAAATGTGGAAAATGATAAGAGGTCAAAGAGCAGAGATGAAGGAATTGATGGAAGTAAAACATATTGATACAAATACATGGACAACTTACCTAAAAAACCTTTATCAAACAGCTAATCACAAAGAACTGGAAACACCACGATTAGAATCGGATGAGAAAACAGAAATTAAAGAGGAAGATATAAAGAACGCCTTAAAAAAGATGAAAAATCGAAAAGCTCCTGGGAAAGATGGAATAGCTAATGAACTTTTAAAATACGGAGGAGATAGACTTCACAAGGAACTGAATATCCTTTTAAGTAAAATAATAAATACAGGAAGAATTCCAGAAGAATGGAGAACCACTCAAATGATAGCGTTATTTAAGAAAGGTGATAGGGCAGACCCCAGTAACTATAGAGGGATAAATTTACTGAGCACTATACTGAAACTCACAACAAAAATACTTATGGAGAAAATAATGGTGTGCATAAATATATCGGATGAACAACCAGGATTTAGAAGTGGAAGATCATGTAACGATGTAGTTTTTGTGATAAGGCAAATAGCGGAGAAATCATTAGAATATAACAAACCAGCCTTTTTCTGTTTCATAGACATAGAGACAGCGTTTGATAGAATCCAATTAAAAGATGTGATACACCTTCTATATGAGAAAAATTTACCACTGGATATCATAAAACTGATAGAAAACATATATGTAAGAAATAAATTAGAAATGAAAGTCAATGGAATAATAACAGAACCCATAGAAACAAACACAGGAATCAGGCAAGGAGATTCACTAAGCCCTCTACTGTTTAACATAATATTGGATGCAATAATAAAACAAGTGAAGAAAAAAAGAGGGTACAAAATGGGCAATAGAAAGATAAAAATACTCTGTTACGCTAATGACACCGTGTTAGTAGCAGAGTGCGAAGACGGCCTACAAAGATTATTGCATGAGTTCAACATTAACGCAAAAGAAATGAATATGAAAATATCAGCCCAAAAAACAAAAAGCTTAGTAATTGCCAAAGAACTAATAAGATGCAAATTGGAGTTAGACAATCAAATTATACAACAAGTAATGACTTTCAAATATCTGGGAATTAATCTATCAGCCGACATCAATATCGAAGAAGAGGTAAAAGACCAAATAATTAAAGCCAGTAGAACGGCCGGATGCCTAAACGACACAATTTGGAAAAACAAACACCTAACATTGGAAACAAAGGCCCGAATATATAAGTCAGTTATTAGGCCAGTTATGACTTACACGGCCGAAACAAGACCAGATACAAGCAAAACACGAAGACATCTGGAAACCAACGAAATGAAGATCTTAAGAAGGATTGCTGGAAAAGGACTACAGGATAGGGTAAGAAGTGAGGAAATCAGACGCATATGTGGAGTAGACAATATAAATACCTGGGTAAAGAACAGAAAAGAAGAGTGGAATGAGCACATAAGCAGGATGTCTGAATCAAGGATAGTAAGAATAGCCAGGGACAAGTCACCGTTAGGCAGGAGAAGTATAGGACGCCCAAGGAAAAGATGGAATGACAACTTAGGGGCAGAATGAAACGCACCATTGAAGAAAAACAGGCAGTACTGCTTATATAAAAGAAGAAGAAGAAGAAGAATATCTAGATAATTTAAAAAATAATTCCCTTATTTAAAGTGTGATAAATTATTAATTTCAAAAATTTATTATAAATTTATTTAATTTAAAGATAGAGTTACTACAAATAAAACGGTATCTTTGGATGGTGAAATGATTGTGAAAAGCAATAGTTTTAAGTACCTAGGATCGGTATTACCAGAGTAATGGAGAAATAGATGGAGATGCATGCAGTAGAATTAGGGCTGGATGGATGAAGTGGAAAGAAGCGAGTGGTGTGTTGTGTGACAGAAAAATTCCAGTGAAGCTGAAGGGAAAATTGTATAAAACAGCCATAAGACCGGCTATGATGTACGGAACTGAATATTTGGCAGTGAAAATGAAAGAGGAACAACGAATGCATGTGGCGGAAATGAGAATGCTTAGATGGATAAGTGGAGTGACAAAGAAGGATAAAATTAGAAATGAGTATATTAGGGGAAGTCTAGGTGTGGCACCAATTGATGCCAAAATGAGAGAGCATAGGTTAAGATGGTTTGGTCATGTTCAACGTCGAGACGTTAATCACCCAATACGAAGAATAGCTGAAGTGCAGATTCCTGGAAGGAGTAGGAGAGGAAGACCAAAGAAGACCTGGGGGAGACGATAAGGCAGGACATGTTGGTAAAGGGGATTAATATTGATATGACCCAAGATAGAATTGTGTGGAGAAATGCAATTAAGGAAGCCGAACCCTCATAGGGATAAGGCAAAGAGAATGATGATGATTCTAAATTTATTTAATATATTGACGAAACATAATTTCAAAATTTCACCTTGTATTATTCATGATAGACCCTAGATAATATACTTTTTCGAGATGAGGTTGTTAGGTAACTTCTAAAAACATAAAAATATACAGGGTATTTCATTAGAATTAAAAATAATGGGCTTTGTTAGACATAAGCATTGATTAATAACTACAATGTGGAATAGTTAATACAGTGGAATATTTATAATCAATGACATAAGTGAATCCCCCTTTATATATAAATTTATGTTTAAGTGGAAAGGCGCAAAATGTAGCTTATCAAAATTTTCAATGTGGTTTAAATGTATTCATTTTTTTCGAATGCTGAGAAAACTAATAAGTATTTTTGAAAATTTAAACGCAGAATGAAAGATTACGTTCTCTTAGAATGAATAAAAAGATTCTTTTGAATGAAACATTTGCAATTAAAAATCATACTAAATTTTCTCTTTTATTTTCACCGCTGTAACTTATTAAAGTAGGCATTATAGAAGTTTTTAGGGACTTTCGGCCCTCAGTAATGAAGTAATCTTTCATTCTTCCTTTAAATTTTTCAAAAATATTTAATAGTTCTCTCAGGATTCGAAAAAAATTAATACATTTAAAATACATTGAAATTTTTGACAGGCGACATTTTGCGCCTTTCCCCTTAAACAGTGCATATTATTTGAAGTTAAAAAATTGACTAGTCCCAGCGTTTTTTATAATTTTTAAAGTAAGGACACAAACAATCTTATTCTATAAATGTGTTCCATACATGATTATTTCAAATTTTCACCCTGTATTATTCATAATACACCATACATAATAGAGTTCAGTGAAACTAGGTTGTTAAGCAGATTTTAAAAATATAAAAATGTATAGGGTGTACCATTAAAGATCAAGCTTTTGGACTATGCTAGGCTTGCATGGATCACCCTGTACATTTAAATTTATGTTTTAAAAGCGTACATTGGTATATAAAAATCGAGGGGCCTCAGCGTTTTTATAATTTTTTAAAACAAGGACAAAAATAATTTTATTCCGTAAGTGCCTTCCACTCTATTATTATGGCGAAATAAGTTATTTTTTTAAATTATTTATTACAGCAAATTTACAATCTACTCATAGCCCAATAAATGACCGTTTTCGAGTGTAATTTCCAGGGGCAACTCCGAATTGCATGAAGATTTGGATTTCGGTTCTACTTACCCTCCACTTCAAAGTTGAATTTGTGCCGTCGGTTGCTTTTACTTGGGGGGTGATATTTACCCCTTCTGGGGGGGGGGGTGAAAAACGCGTCTTTAAAATAAGGCCGGAGGTGGATAAATTGACTTATTTTAAGCACCTTTTGTTCTATAAAGTTTTTTACGTATGTCGATACTTTTCGATTTATTCGCGATTTAAAATGTTGATTTTTCGTCAAAAAACTACGTTTTCAGACGGTTTTTCCAAATAACTCATTTTTCAAAGTAAATATTTTATCGAAAAAAATATTTTTAGCAAAAGTGTAGCCTATAAAAAAACGAAAAAAATGGTGTACCAGTAAAGTCTACAAATTGAGTAGAAGCAAAGTTGTGTGTGTGTGTGTTTATGTTTTATTGGCACTGGTTTAAGCAACCAACTGGCCAGTCAATGTGTTTTGAATTCTCTCTTTTACAAAATATATGCTTAGTATCTAAATTTAAAACTATTAGTACTACTGTTTTTTTTACTCTGTTTTTTTATTATTTTTTTTATTATATTTTTTAACATTTTTTTTATTACATTTTTTATTTTTTTTTATTTTTTTTTTATTTTTTTTTAGTTTTTTTTTTTAGTTTTTTTTTTTTTTTTTTTTTTTGTATATTTTTTTATCGCGCTAAGACCTAAACCCGATTCAACCTCGCGGAGGTTTAGATCTTAGTAACTTTTTATTTTATTTAATTATTTTTTTTTTTTTTTTTTTTTTTTTTTATTTTTTTTCTTTTTTTCTCAGAGCTTTAATTTTAAACAATTAACATGGTTGTACAAAATTTTATAAACATCTAGATTGTTTGATTGTAAAAGGTATATAAGATTAAAAGGAAATTGTACATTAATTTGAACTAGATTGGCAAAAAAGTTTGATATTTCAATAAAATGTAAAGGACATTCTAATAGCATATGTTGTAGATCAGCTAGCTCTCCACATAAACATTCATCATTATCTACAAGTCCTATTTCTCTTTTGTAGACTGGAGTCAGACAGTGATTACTTCTTATTCGACAAATAGTTTTGATAAAGCCTTTGTTGGAAACTTGATTAAACCATGTCTTGATGGGAAGTGTAGGCTGGATTTTTTTGTAATAATTTCCTTTGTCTGAATTATTGTATTGTTCCTGCCATTTCGTCCGTTTGATAGATCTCATAATAGAAATTATGTCTCCCATAGGAAGTTGATAAGTATGCAGAGTGGATTCCTTCGTTGTTGCTTTTTTAGCCAGATCATCTACTATTTCGTTGTTTTTTATACCAATGTGTGCTTTTATCCAACACAATATTATATTTTTGCCCGATTTCAAAGCTTCACTGTTCATTGCTATGATGTCACTGATGATATAATTTTCTGCAAAATTATGTACATTGTATTTCAATGTCTTTACAATGCTTTGGCAGTCTGTAAATATAACATAATTGAGTTCTTTTTGATTAATACATATTTTGTATGCTTCTTTGATTGCAATGAGTTCAGCTGTGAAAATTGTCATTTTATCAGGTAATCTGTTGTTTATTTTTATACTTTTTTGTGGGTAATATATAGCATATCCAACTTTTCCTTCCATTTTTGAACCATCCGTATATAATTTCTGATAACTCCCCCAGTTTTTTTGTACACACTGAAGGTGGTCTATTTTAGTAAGGAAGTCTGTCGCACGAATATTACTTAAATGACAGTTAACTGGAGATAAATAATCTTCATAATTTAGCTTTCGAGACGAGCTTTGTTCAATTTGGTGTATGTCGCCAATGGAATTAGAAACGTTGAGGAAGCTTTCCACAACTAAAAGCAGTTTCTTTTTTTCCCAGTAATAATGAGTTAGGTATGAGGTGGTTAAATGAACAATTTTATTTAATAGCAGTTTATCGTTAACCGCTGTTTTAACTATAAATTTCTCACTTAGGTATTCCCTGCGTAATGAAAGTGGAGGTTCATTAAGCTCACATTCCATGACCAATATAGGTGTGCTACGAAGATAACCAGTGCATAACCTAAGTGCCTTATTTTTGATCCTCTCGATTTTTTGGAGTACAGAGTTTGATGCTGAGCCATAAAAAATAGATCCATAGTCTAAGATTGATCTTATCAAATTTCTGTATAGTAATATTGATATGTTTGGATCAGCTCCCCAGTTACTGACACTTACAGTCTTCATGATATTCATTGCATTTTCCATTCTTCGTAATATGTAATTTGTGTGTTCTTTCCAATTTAATTTGGAGTCTAAAAATACGCCAAGAAATTTTATTGAAGTTTTATAAGGAATACTAGTATTATCAAATTGTAGATGGCTTTGAGGAACATATCGTTTTTTAGTGAAGGTAACAATGGTTGATTTACTCTCTGATATTGTTAAGTTATTATCGGTAGCCCATTTTTATATAATATTCAATGTCGATTTAAGGTAGTTATTACATCTATCTATTGACTTATTTTCTGCATATATCGCAACATCATCAGCGTACTGTAGGATTTTTATGTGTTGAGGAAGTTTAGTTTCTAAGTCAGCAGTATACAATATATATAATATAGGACTTAGGATGCTACCCTGAGGTAGTCCCAAAGATGTGTATCGGGAGTTAGATTGATCTCCATTTAATCTAACGTGAACTGCTCGATTAATGTATAAGATAATGATGTTCCATGTTACTATCTCGGGTATTCCTATTTCCAACATTTTCGCGTATAGTATGTGAAGATTAACGTTGTCGTAAGCCCCTTTTATATCTAAGAACAAAGCACTAACTGCTTTCTTATAAGTAAAGGAACTATAAATGTCTATTAAAAAGTGGCAGAGGCTATCTTGTGTGGATTTACCTTTTCTAAAACCAAACTGACTTCTTGGTAATAGGTCGTTCTTTTCTAGCCAAAATTCCAGACGGTTTTTAATAAGTCTCTCATATGTTTTTAGTATACAGGAAGCCAGACCGATTGGACGGTAAGAATCCCAATTCTTTGATGATTTTCCTGGTTTTAAAACCGGGATAATAGTGTAAACGTGCCAATCGTCAGGAATCTTTATGCGGCGCATCCAAATTTCATTATATATATTTAGTAGTGCAGCCTTACCAATTCTTGAAAGATTTGATAGCATCGAGTAATGGATATTATCGGCACCTGGTGCTGAATTTGAGTTTTTCTTCAACGCAAAGTTTAGTTCAGTGGCAGAAAATGGTTTGACTAGGAAACGGATTGGTTCTGGATAGTCGTACAGAGCATTTAGTTGTAAATCAGGAATTACTAATTCTGCAGACGGCGGTGTGATATTTTGATGGAACTCTTCTATCCACGAAGCTTCCGACAGAATAACAGGGACTTTGTTCTTTGTTTTTCTATTTTTTATTCGGTTAACTTTTGACCATACATCTTTAATAGGGACTGACCTATTTAGGGATCCGACATAATCTCTCCAGCTATTTCTTTTAGTTTGTTTAGTGATCTTCTTGACATGTGCATCATCTTTTTTATACTTAAGTAGGTTTTCATGGTTTGGATTTTCTTTGAATATACAAAAACTTTCCTGTCTTCTTCTGACTGCTTCTTCACATTCTAAATCCCACCAGTATTTTCCTCTGGAAGTCGGTTTTTTTATTTTAAATTTGGGGATGCAGTAGGATGCAGTTGTATTTATATTGTGCAAAATTTGTTCATAAGAATTTATATCTTTAAATTGAGGGAATACATCTTCCGAATACTGTTCATATAATTTCCAGTCGACATTCTTTAAATTCCACTTTTGTGAATATGGATTATATGTATGAGTTGGTTGATCCTCTAACTCTACTCTTATAGGTGTATGGTCTGAACCAAATAGGTCTTGAAGTGTTTTCCAAGTGATCAGGTGGTTTAAGTTAGGAGTACAAATGGTCAGGTCTATTGCCGATTTCGAGAAGTTCCTAAAGAAAGTAGGAGAGCCATCATTTTTGAATATTAAATTATTATCGTCTATACAGTCCATCAAGATTTTACCTTTCATATCTGTTTGGTTGTCTAGGCCCCAGGCAATGTGGTGAGCATTAAGGTCACCTCCTATTATAAATGGTCTTTCTATAGATGTTATGAAATTGTTCCATTGTTGTAACAATAACTTGGTTCCTGGGGGAACATACATAGATATAAATGTGACAGTATATGACTTAAACTTTATTTTTATTGCTACTTTATTGACGTTTATTAAATCTACTTTCATGGTGACTTCCTCGTAATATAGGTTTGAATTTATTAAAATTGCTGAGCCACCGCCAACAGTTACTGAATAGCGGTCGTCTCTGACAATATTGTACCCGTGAAAGTTATAATACTTTTCTGGTTTAAATCTAGTTTCTGATAATAATGCGATATCAACTTTCTGGTCTTCTAATAGGTGGATAAGGTTTTCTCTATTAGAGTTAGCCGATCTACAATTCCATTGACAAATTACCAATCTATTCATTATTATATAAGAGAGAACTTAAAACTGATTGAATTGAATTTACTAGAACTGATTTTTCTGGAATTTCAAAATTTTTGTGATTTATATTAGAGATAATACTTGTAACTATATTTGATATTAATTCTGTTAATTCTTTTGATGGTTCATGTATTTTAGATCCTTGTTCTGGATTAAATGTAGATTGATACGAAGAAGAGGTGATAATACCACCAGGTCTGTTGGACATGGGGTTTAACTTTATTATTTTTTGATGTTCCATTGTTACTTGGTCTGGTGAGGAAGAGATAGGTCGTTTGTATTTTGGTGGTTTTATTATTGTATATCTATTTGAAACTGAAGGTAGAGCGAACTGATTGGAAGATGTTTGAGACGTGGACAATTGAGTAAAGGAATATGAAGAGGATGGTGCATTCATATTTGGAGTTTGATGAGAATTTATTGAGGAATTATTGGCTGCTATAGATGCATAAGTTATCTTAGGAAAGAGTTTAATTGTTTCCTTAAAAGATAAGCTGTTTTCAGACATATAATGTTTTATTTTCTTTTGGCGATCAAATTCTGGGCATATCTCCCATTCATTAGTGAAGTGTTCACCTTCACAGGATAGACATTTTTTGTTAAACGATGATAAAGAACAAGAATCGGAAAGGTGAGATCCATGACACTTAAAACAGCGAGGATTACTTTTACACTGCTTACTCATGTGCCCATACCTATAGCAGTGGTAACAGATAATTACCTTTTGCTGGTATTTTTCAACAGTGTGTAAGACATGATTAATTACTACATACTTTGGTATATTCTGGCATTTAAAAGACACAATAACTGATTTTGTTGGATTAAATATTACTTTGTCATCTGCTACTATTTTTCTTGTTATTCGTTTCACATACTCAACCGAGAATTTGCAATGGTGATCAAATTCCTTTATTCTATTTTTAAGATATTCTTCCGATATATCTGAATCTATATCCCTTACTACACCTAGTTTAAACAATTGAAATTTTGGAATGTATGCGGTCAGATTTTTTTGAATAAGGAATTTGGAAGTAACTAAAGCATTTGCGCTACTATAATTTTTAAATGAGACCCTAACTCGGTTGCGTCCGATTGAGTCAATTTTTTTTATATAATTGTCAATTTCTGGATGTAACGTAAATAGGATCTCGCCTATTTTAACAGCGTTTAATTTTCCTGTAAAATTTAAACTGGAGTTTTCAATGAAAATGTAAAAAGGTCCTAAATCAATTTTTTCGTATAAATAAACAGGCCTGGTTTTTTCTGGTTGATCTGAGTTTACTAAAGTATTTTGTTTTTCATTAATATTGTTAAGATTAATACTACTACTTATCTTATTTTGAGGCTGGTTGGGTAGAAATCCATTTAAATCTTGTAAATCACAGCTACTATCCATCGAATTCTCAATATCAGGCGGTTCGCCTCCACTAGATGACTCCATAGAGGAGTTTTCAAGTAACGTTTAACTTATGAACACTTTCAAAATGTAAACTAAATAAGGAAAAGTTTAACAAAACTAAACAAACTAAATTAGAACGGTATAAATCAAATAATCCGCCAAAAATTAATATTTTTCGGAGAGATTTCCAAATTTAAATTAACTTTGACAATTATTTTGACGAGAAGCAAAGTTGTAGCTCATGAAAAATACGTTCTTATTCGTCTAACTTTAAATCGAAAAATTCAACACGAAATCACCGAAGAAAAAAGCGTTTTTCGGGAAAACCTTATTAACATTTTTAAAGTATCGAAAAAAGCTTATTATTCATTTTTTACAAAAGTTTACAGCATCAAAAATAAACGAGTTACACTGAAAAAAAAAGTTGGCCCCTTTTTTTGGTAAAAAAAATCGTGAAAACCTCCCTCTATTTAGCACCCTAAATGAAATTAATCGTTTGGCTTTACCATCTGCTTTAACTGTATGTGTATTGTTTATATGATCTGTAAGTTTGATGGGTTGGAATTGCTTATTTTTGAAAACATTTGGTTTTATATTAAAAAAAAAATTTCTAAAAATTTTTGAAAAATTTCATTTTTTCAAAATAACTTAAAAAGTATTAGTGATAAGAAAAATCTTAAGGAGTATAAAAATGTAGGTTTTGCTGTTATAAATATGCTAGTTGCATTTTGTTTCTCCGTAAGACAAAAATTAGTTAAGATATGGCTGTTCAAAATTTGCATACACTCGTGATTATTGACCCATTCAAGCTTTCTCAATTATAACTCTTTCAGAAATAAACACTTTAAACCGGTGAGACTGACAGATCATATAAAAAATAGATAGGTAAGTAAATTGTTTGTAAAGCGGTACCGATTAATTTCATTTGGGGAGCTAAACACGGCGAGATTTTCATGATTTAAAAAAAAAGGGCTAACTTTATTTTGAGCGTAACTCGCTTATTTTTAATGCTAAAACTTTTGTTAACAGTTAAAACAAAGCTTTTTATAAACACTTTAAAAAAGTTTAAATGGATTTTTCCCGAAAAGTGCTTAATATTTCGGTGATTTCACCTTTAAATATTCGATTTGGAATTAGACGAATAAGAACGTATTTTTCCCGTATAAGACTTTGTTTTTATTTAATTGATAGACTTTACTGATACACCATTTTTTTGGGTTTTTTATAAGCTATACTTTTGCTAAGGATATTTTTTCGATAGAATATTTACTTTTTGAGTTATTTGCGAAAAACCGTCTGAAAACGTATTTTTTTTTTGTCGAAAAATCAACATTTTCAATGGCAAATAACTCGAAAAGTATTGACTTACGTAAAAAACTCTATGGAACAAAAGTTGCTTAAAATCAGTCAATTTATCCATTTCCGGTCTTATCTTGAAAGTATGTTTTTTCACCCCCGAGAAGGGGTGACTGTCACCACCCAAGTAAAAGCAACCAACGACACAATTTCAACTTTAAAGTGGAGGGTAAGTAGAACCTAAATCCAAATTTTCATGCAATTTGGAGTTGCCCCTGAAAATTACACGGTATCGCCGAATTTCCCGTTCATTTACTGGGCTATCAGTATTACAGCAGTATTTAGCAAATATGTTGACTGGTATGTGGCTTGTAGCGGGTACCATCCAATAACGGTTCTCCAAGTCTTCAGCTATTCCCCAAGGTCTTTGGGCCAGGTTCTATGTAGACGTCTAGTAGGTAGTCGTGGTTGGTATAGTTATCTGATGATTTGGCAATCGTTTGTGGAATTTCTTTCTTTGGCTCTGTTTGCCTGAAAGTCAATGACTACTTCTTTTATGAATGGAATACCAAGATCATTGTGTATGGTATGGTTGGAAACGTACCATGGAGCATTGGCTATTGTTCGTAGGGTTTTTACTGGAAAGTTTGTAGGATCTTGGTATTGGAAGGTTTACTGCAACCTCAGAGTTCAATTCCGTATGACCAAATGGGTTTGAGGATGATCTTGTAGATCAGTATTATATTCTCGAGTGATAGTTTCGACTTATTTCCAAGTAGCCAGTATATTTGTCTAACTTTTATATCTAGCTGTGTCCGTTTGGCTTTGATATGGGTTTTCCAAGTAAGCTTCTGATCTAGATGCAGTCCTAAATATTTTACTTCAGATTTTTGTGGAATTGGTATATTATTAATGTGTACTGGGGGACATGTTTGTCTTCTTGTTGTGAAAGTAACTGCTGCCGATTTTTCGGCGTTAACTTTAATCTTCCATCGTTCAAGCTAGGTTTGTAGCACTTGTAGGTAATCCTGAAGTTTGTTTGCAGCGTTTTTAGGATCTGCGTCTGAAGTTAGAATTGCTGTATCATCAGCAAAAGTAGCAATTGGGATATCATTATTGGTAGGTATGTCTGCTGTATAGAGGAGGTACAGGAATGGGCCAAGGACACTTCCTTGAGGAACTCCAGAATGGATAGGATGGAAATAAGTTATAAATATGCAAAATTTATCAAGCAAAGTGACACACACACGTTAATTAAAATCAATAAAACAATGAATAATAATAAAATACTTAATCTAGACAAGGCGAAAACGGAGGGTTCGTTAGAAAAACTATTCCCATGAGATTTTTTTTGCATAATCACATTCGTGAGACATCCCAGAATAAGGTTAAGAAGTCGCCCACGTGAAAAGTGGCCAATTTTTTTTAACAATTTTTTTTATCAAATTGCAAAAATCAATATTTTTGGCCTGTACAAATTGTTGTTAGGTTTTTAGACCATTCTGGACAAAAAAGGTATCTTATAATTTTTCTCTCAAGTTGATCGTTTTCGAGTTATAAACAATTTAAAATTGAAAAAACGCAAAATGGCGATTTTCAAGGCTTAATAAATTGGTTAAAAATTATTATTATGAAAGTCAGAAAGTGACTAAATCAAAGTTTAAAGCCCCCCTACAAGATCCTGAAGAAATTTTTGTCATAATTTTATTACTAAGCTGTTATTTTTAAGTAATAATAATGAACGCCAGCACGTACTAGGCGGCCGTCTATAAACAGTGCGAGAGAGATGCCATTCCCGCAGTCCAATGGGGCATCTTATCGCACTTACATTTACAGCCGCGTCAATACGCTCTGACGGCTTATTGTTAATAATTAAAAATAACAGCTTAGTAATAAATTAATGACACAAATTTCATCAGAATCATGTAGGGCGGGCTTTAAACTTTGATTTAGTCACTTTCTGACTTTCATAATAATAATTTTTAACCGAGTTATCTTATTAAGTCTTAAAAATGGCCATTTTTGCGTTTTTCAAATTTTAAATTGCTTATAACTCGAAAACCATCAACTTTAGAGAAAAATTTAGAGAGACCTTTTTTGTCCAGAATGGTCTAAAAACCTAAAAAAATATTGTCCAGACCAAAAATAATAATTTTTGCAATTTGATTAAAAAAAATCATCAGAATGGCATTGGAAGAAGTATTCGTGAAGGGTTTCAATCCTCCCTCGGCATTCAGAAAACAATTAAAAAAAAACAATTTTACTGAAATTTGTTTTATCTTTAATTAAGGAAGCTTTTATATGATATGGGAAATTTCTATATCTACCTATTATATATCTCAGTTTTGTAATCACTTACGAAGTCCATACCAGCATGATCATAATCATAACCAAAAACATTATTAAAGCATCTTTTTAATCGAAACTAAATTTAAAAAAATAAAAAAATATTTGTCAAAATTCATGTTTTTTTCGGAGCCCGCTTATTAAAATACCGGTTATGGGAATATCTCGGTTTAAGGAATAGAAATTGGAGGTCCTGAAACGGTTTTACTTATTAGAAATTCCCGGTTATAGGAATACCTTTGCTTGTCACGAAGGCTATTTCAATAAGCGGATTCAACTGTACCATCGTCATCAGCTCATAGTGGTCCACTGCTGAACATAGGCCTCCTCGAAAAACTTCCATTCAGATCTACCTTGCGCTACTGCAATCCAGTTATTAATACAAATCCTTTTTATGTAGGCAGTCCATCTTGTGGGTGGTCTTCCCGGGTTTCGTCTATCCGCTCTCGGTCTCCACTCCAAGATTTTTCTGGTCCACCTATCATCTTTCATTCTAGCGACATGTCCTGCCTACTTACATTTAATTTTGCCTATGTGTTTTATAATGTCTTCTACTTCACTTCTTCTACGAATTTCCTCATTCAAGTGTATAACTTTATTAATAAGTTCCACTCTAATAAATATCTAAATATAACTATATCAATAACTAGGAGCTACAGCACAGTTTAAGACCTAAGGAGACTAGTAGAAAAATCTTCATCTTAAGTTTTGCCCGTGAAACAAGACTTATAGCAGCAAATGAAAAAGAAATTCTGGAACTTCTGCGAAAAGTTGAGTGGGAGAGCAATAAATTTGGCGAGAGAGCAATAAATTAATAAAGGCAAGAGAGAATAATAGATTAATAATAGAGATATGCGCATACTCTGCGGAGATTTTAATGCTAAAATAGGCAAAGAGCCTAGCCTACACCCCACAATCGGTAAACACAGCCTTCACAATCTATCCAACAACAATGGCTTAAAACTCACAGAAACTGCAGCAGCTAATAATATGTTAATAAAGTCAACTATGTTTCAGCATAAAGACATTCATAAGTAAACCTGGATCTCAAACGACCATAGACTGGCGACCATTGGCGAAACCAAATTTTCCACATCATTGTAAATGCCCGACATGTGAACAATATCATAACCGATTTGAATTTTCTTTTCTGTGTTTGAAGAGGGGGTGATGGCCGATTCAGAACCGGTGTAGTTTGTGAGTTTTGACTAGCCATAAGCCAGCTATAGGACTTGGTAAGTACAAAACGGCATATTTTTTGGCGGTATATATCTTCGGTTTAAGAAGAGACAGGAGAACAGTAAATACACTAAATCTATAGCGTTGAGTTAAGCTTTTAAATGGTGTTTAACCTGTCATAATCAGACATACACACGGCTCAGTATAGCCGAAAAACTGAAAAACTAACTTCGAAAATTTTGGTTTTTCGACAGTTACTCAAAATTTCAACCTACGAATTACGCCAATAACTGAGCGTATGTAGAAGGAGTCTAGACGAATCTAACGGTGTATACCTTATATTCGGGAAAATTCGAATTTTTAAGTTATAGGCTTTATAAATATGATCAAATCTATTTATTATGGGAAAAACGGTTTTTCAAGCTCAATAATTCCTGTAATAGCTTCAGTTATCATGCTTGACCTTAGATGCATAAGATACTACTTATCAATACGTTTCAAACTTATGTTTAGTCAACAAAATCGGTTAAGCCGTTTACAAGTTATTAGGCTACAAAATATAATCCAATTATTAACGATTATTCCCTAAATAGTTTATGTAGTTGTAGTGGCTACGACGCTAATTTGATCTGGCAACGGGCAATCACAGTTCATTTACCGGCCATCCCAATATTTTTTTAACCTATTTCGAATAGAAAAAAAATCTAGTGTACATTCGATGGACACTAGATCATTTGGGAGATAATGCGACAAAGGCGACCATTTATAAAGCTTAACGTGTAATCGAGAAAAATTGCATTCAACTTCATACATTTAATTTATAAAAAAACTTTGAAAAACTTCTGAGTTATAGGCTTCATTAGTATGATCAAATCTATTTCCTATGGGAAAAACGGTTTCTCAAGCTCAATAATTCCTGTAATATCTTCAGTTATCATACTTGACCTTAGATGCATCAGATACTACTTGTCAATACGTTTCAAACTCATGTTTAGTGATCAAAATCGGTTAAGCCGTTTAGAAGTTATTAAGCTTCAAAAGTATAATAAAATTAACGATTATTTCCGAAATGGTTTATGTAGTTGCAGTGGTTACGACGCTAAATTTGATTTCGCAACGGGCAATCCGATTTTATTGAACGGCCATCTCAATAATTTTTTTCAATCTATTTCAAATAGAAAAAAATCTCGTGTACATTCGATGGGCACTAGATCATTTGAGATATAATGCGACAAAGGAGACCATTTATAAAGCGTAACGTGTAATCGAGAAAAAGTGCATTCAACTTCATATATTTAATTTATAAAAAAACTTTGAAACACTTCTGATACAAGAATAAAAAACCGCTAAACGCCGTATAAATGAGTGGCGCATACAATATTCCAGCTACAAAAGATCTGATATGAATATTACGTGGCGCAAAAATGTATTTTCATTTTGAGGCAAAATAAAATTTTAGTTTTATTTTAAAATATTTTTCCATAATATTTGCTAAATTTGAAGTAAACGCGGCACAAATGAGTTTCAAAATTATTGTATCAAAGTTACTCTTTTGTATCGCATTTTTCTTCAAATTTAGCAAATATTATGGAAAAGTCTTTTAAAATAAAACTAAAATTTTATTTTGCATCAAAATGAAAATACATTTTCGCGTCACGTAATATTCATATCAGATCTTTTGTAGCTGGAATATTGTATGCGCCACTCAATTTTACGGCGTTTAGCGGTTTTTTATTCTTGTATTATTTAGACTTTAATTACAGTTATTATTACTTTAATTCAAAGATTATAAAATATTCATATCTAAGTAACCTTGAATCGTAGGCATACTATTTTGTATCTACAATCACAATGATGTCGGGATTCTGCAAGTATATTGCACAGACTATTATTATTTGTCGGTCTGTGTCTGTACAAATATTTATCTAAAATTTAACTAATTTTGATGACATTGCATTTATATTTCTAATTGACATTTCCCGTTTAATCATAAAATTCTACATAATGGTATATTATGCAACGAGTATTTAATGATAGTCATTATGAAGCGAATATAAGGGCTACGAAACGAGCCGCCTAGCGGCGAGTTTCGTATAGAGTAGGAGCTTCATAATGATAATTAAATGCAAGTTGTGTACACGATTTTTTCTATGATTATTCACAACAAAATATATATTCAAATTTATTAATTTTGTAACGCAAACAAATTAAGTAGTTTGTCAGTTTGCCAGTTTGTTTGCATATTAAGAACTGTCAAATCGTATGTATTTGACTCACCATTGGTCACTGCGCGTGCGCCACCTTTATCGCGAATGCCGTATCGCGATTCTATTGGTTAAAAATCTGTATCATAATGAAAATATGTATCATAATGAAGTTCATTATGATACAGGTAGTGAAATCATAATTGATATATTATAGTATAAGAATAGAAGAAGTAAATGTAGGTATATGATAAAATTAACATATTATATGACATACTTTAGTTTTTTTATACTTGATAAAAGTATCCCACCAAATCTCTTTTGGTCTTTCTCTTTTTCTCCTTCAAGGAAATATACTCCCAGCGATTTTCATATTGTATGTGATTTCATGATTTGACAACTTCGGCGTTCAGCTTACCCTAACCATCTTAAGATACTTATGTTTCCTAATTAGTCTCTAACTAGATTTCCTCTAAGACAATTTTTCTTGGTGTTACAATTTTTGCCACTCCACACGCCCATCTAAGCATTGCGTTTTCATAAAAATGCCCATCTAAGCATTTCGTCTTTATTTTTACAAAATAATATAGCATAGACCAGTAAAAAAAAGAAAAAGGGACAAGTATAAAAGATAATTAATTTACTAATTTATTGGAGTATAAAAAACAAGAAAATACTTCGATATGCTCTACAAACGTTATAAAAAATTAATGTTAATTGTGGTTAATGTTGACTGAAACTGCAACTGTACACTGTATTCTGATTACATGTTATTTGAAATATGAATGAATTTATTGATGAATTTGACGAAATGTTATGGAATGAATTTGATGTACATAACTACTATCGTACACATTATATTGATCTGGTGAAGTTCCGGTAAATAATTACAAAATAAAGCAGTCAATATTAATTTCAACCATTATTATAGGGTGTCCCAAAAGTAGCGGAATGGTCGAATATCTCGAGAAATATACATCGGATCAAAAAACTGAAAAATACGTTTTCAATATATAACAAAAATTTATCGATTGACACCAAACACTACACCCCTTCTACACCCTGGAGGTGGGGTGGGAGAACTTTAAAATTTTAAATAGGAACCCACATTTTTTTATTGCAGATTCGGATTGCTTACGCAAAAATAAGTAACTTTGATTCGAGACAATTTTTTTAATTGTGGATAGATGGCGCTATAATTGGAGAAAACTATTTATCCTGATACCCTAGGTAAATTATAGAGACGGTCTAATATCTCGAGAAATACACTTCCAAATGAGAAACCAAAGAACTCATTTTAATATTTTTCAAAAACCTATCGAATCACACTAAACACGACCCTCCAGCAGATTTGAATAGCTCATAAAAAAGTAACATTTATTCAAGATATGTTTTAGATTTGTTGACAGATGGCGCTAATAAATCGTATTTTTCCAATTACAGCGCCGTCTATCAACAATTCTATAAATATCTCGAATAAATATTCCTTATTTTTCATGGGGAATCCAAATCTACAATAAAAAACTGTGGTTCCTATTTAACATTTTAAAGTTACCCCCATCCCCCCTCCATGGGATGGGTCGTGTTAAAGTGTTATTCGATAGAGTGTTGAAAAATACTAAATACGTGTTTTTCGGTTTTTTCATTTGGAAGTGTATTTCTCGAGATATTACCCCGTTTCTATAATTTACTTAGTGTATCAGGATAAATCGTTCTTTCCGATTATAGCACCATCTATCCACAATTCACTATCCACTATCCACTATCCACCATCTATCCAACAAAAAACGGAATCCAAATGTGCAATAAAAAATGGGGATTCGTACTTAAGATTTTAAAGATTTTAACGGGTGGAGTGGGGAAGCCGTTTGGTATCATTCGATAGATTTTTGAAAAATATTGGATACGTATTTTTCAGTTTTTCGTCTACGTTATAAGGAATTTAATAGAGGGACAATGCCGTAAATGGGATGAACTATATCTCATGTTCGTTGATCGGAAGGCGGCTTTTGATACGATAAACAGGGAAATAATGTTCATTTCGCGAAATATTCGACCATTCCGCTACTTTTGGGACCCCTTGTATAAATTTAAATATAAAACTTATTAGGAAACTAGAATAAAAACGTGAAAATATCAGAAGAGAACAATGAATATTCGTAGGAATAATATTGAAGACTTTCCCTACATGAAGGTTAAAATATCAACGGAATATACAAGATTTTAACCGAAACAGCCATAATTAGCACAAAATTCAACCCGACGGTACTATTGTCAACTCTATGTGGGGGAGTCATGTCTTTTCGACAAAACACAAATGTTATCAGTTTAACTATCATAAATAGAATGACAAAAGATATACGAGGATAACATATACTCGGTTTACAAAACGTAAAAGGGAATTGAATCGAAATGAATTGAATTGAATTAGTAGAAAATATTCGCGTGTCTCGAATTACATTTTCCAGGGCAATATTAAATAGGAGGCACGTAAGCGCATCCCCTTATCTAAGTCCATCCTTTATCCCAAAAGTTCTAGAATTTCACCCTATATCTATCCTCCCAATTTTACCCTATAAACACTTGCCTTTAAGTTGGAGATTGTATTTCCGGTTATTTGAATATATACATGACTGATGGGTTTTAATTTTAAATTTTAATATCGTCCCCATGATCTAGTCTGTTTAAATGAATATGGTCAATTGTTGATTTCGACTGGAGATAATTATTCGGGTTAGTTTAGAGATTTAGAGCTTAATCGCTACCTCAAAACAATCGTAGGATGCCGTTAGTTATATGAATGCTGCTACTGTTTTTTGTTCCCTTTAAAATCTATGAACCTACTTAGTGATACGACTTGATCCGTGAAGCCTTGGAAGTAATATGATGTAATATGGTATTTCTGAGTATACTGTGACTAATGCTATTGAGGAGAAGCTATTCTATAAATTATACTCTACATTATTTGTTGAGTAGTGCTGCTGGGTATAAGTTTTCTGATCTGTAGTTTCTAGTGCTTGTTTTTTTAAGCAAGGGATGTTTTCTGAGTTATCGAGATTGATTATCATCAGCGATTAATATTCTTATCTTATTGATAGCCGCTATAAAGGTGTTTCCTAAAAAGCAATTATTATACCACCCTCGAGTTTCTCAGCCAGGAATTCCGTATCCTTAATTATTATAATCTCGGGTAAGGTTGGCTAAATATTCCAATTCTCTCACTTTAATAGTTCATATAATTTTCAGATCCTTTTGCCCATCACTTCTGTTTTTAAAAACATGAAGAGGAGTATCCATTCCCAAATGTGGTCTCGAGGTAAGGAAGTACAAAACTCAAAGAAGTACCACAAAATGTATATATTAATAAAATGGTCATATAAGGACGCGTTTCGGCTCTTCACGAGCCATCATCAGCTTAAAAATACAGGAGCAAAGACAAAACTGACCTACAATGTAAAATGGAAATTTTAAGCATGTGGTCCTTTAGGTTTCCCTGTTTTTCCTCTTCCTTTTTTCCTTTTATAAATATAAGTATACTGCTGATAACTCAGGTGGAGCGATATAGTTCTTCCTTTACTTTTATTCAACACTTAAAATTATTGGTGGTGTCTAATTGGGGTTGAGTTGCTGTTGTCGTTGTGACCTGTTTTTAACGTTCTCATAAGAAAAAATTTTTACAATAGCAATGCCACCTTTTCTACTTGTCTTCATTTCCCATATTATAATATGTAATATTGTATTATATCATAATATAGTTAAAAATTACTTTATGCTTTTCAATCAAACATTATTATTTCAATATTAATTCTTTATTATTTCACATACTTCTCATGGTGTCACTACCAGGTAACACGTTCAAATACACTTATTAATTTTAAACAGTAATATTTTCACTGTATCATTGTAGGTCGCAGGTCTTCATTATTATTGTAACATCTTGTGGCAGAACCGTGGTAACACCTATACTCTCACATAATAACTTTATACACTGAGTCTATAATATACTCTTTTACTTCAAAGACTTCTAAGTGAGCTGGGTGTTGGTGCAGTTTTGTTGAACCTTTCAATGAAATAGAAAACTGTGATTTATATTTTATAGGTTACATTTACATAACTTGACTGTGATAGCTAGTTCTGAATGACTTTTTTTTTTATTTAAATTAAAGTGTCTCGGCAACTAATGGCCATTGACACTGGTACAAAATTTTACAATATTATTTACATACAATAATTACAGTTTGTTTTTGTACAAGTTACAACTTAATATTACAATTACACTAAATAGTAAAGGTGACAATCTTTTAGGAAACAAATTATGGCACTGTACATGTTTGTAGAACCGAGTAGGTCACTTAAATTGTTTTGAAAGTTGTAGTGGACTCTTTGAACTCTATACTGGACACATTCCAATAATATGTGCTGGACTGTTAATGGCTCATCACAATGTTCACAACGAAGACGATTTTCAGAGGACATCAGATATCCATGTGTAAGACGAGTGTGACCTATTCTGAGCCTTCTGATAATAGTAATGTCTTTTCTGCTCATTTGGGGCATGGTGATGGAGGTAACAGTTCGTTGGATTGTGCGTAGTTTTGTATTTTGCATGTTCCAGTGTATTTGCCAGGTGCTTAATACATTGTTCTTGATTTTAGCCTTTAGATCTTGGTGAAGTTGCATGTTTTCTAGATTTTCAAGAGAGCAGGCCTGTTTTGCTGCTTGATCAGCGCTCTCATTTTCATTGATACCAACATGGGATGGTATCCAGATGATGGTTACTGAAATACCATTTTTTGACTGTTGTTGGCAGATGTTGTGGATGCTCTGTACAATGGGATGTAAGGACTATATATTTTTGATAGAACCAATCGCAGCGAGAGAATCGGAACATATCGCTAATGATTTCTCGTTAGTGGTGGGCAACTCGAATGCCTTAAGTATTCCGTACAGTTCAGCTGTGTGTATACTGTATCTGGGAGAAAGTCGATATGATGCTACTGTTGTATTTGAGGTGGTAACGGCACAACCGACGGCATGTTTTTCTTTGGAGGCATCTGTGTAAAGAATCTTGTCATAGTACTGTGTATGTATAAGTTCTTGAAATTTCTGTACCAAGAGAGTCCTGGGCGTTTCTTCTTTTTTGTATCGATTTAAGCTGGTAACGACAGTAGGTAGCTTTTTGGTCCACGGAGGAATACTGGACGTAGTAACAGGAGTTGTGAGTGTTAGATCTGTATCTTTTAGCAGAGTTTTTAAAATTTGTGAGAAATAATGTGATCGAGGTTGAGTATTATCTGGAACAGGGTGGGGGGTATTAATTAGTTTAATGACTGGATTTTTCGGATTAGCAGATACTCTAGAGAAGTAAGATAGTAGTAAGCGTTGACGTTTTATAAAAAGTGGGGGTTCCAAAGATTCGATATAGAGACTTTCAGAAGGACTTGATTTAAATGCTCCAAGGCTAATGCGTAAGGAAGTGTTGGTAATTGTATTCAGGCTTTTAAGCTGAGTGTCGGATGCTGATATGTAGAGAATGCTTCCGTAATCCAACCTAGAGCGGATCAAGGTTCTGTAAATTCTTAAGAGGACTTCCTCTTCTGCACCCCATTGATGGTGAGCCAAACTTTTTAAGATATTGATTCTATTGAGGCAGTTTGTTCTTGTGTTCTGTATCTGATATCTCCATGTAAGTCTTTTATCGAATATTACTCCTAATAATTTGTGTTTATCAACCACTTGAAGAGGAGATCCATTTAGGTGAAGTATTCGCGGTGTGCAAGTACTTGGAAAGGGAAACGAGAAACGACCGTGCGCGAGTCGCGGAGAAATATTGCATCTATCTTAAATAATTCATATTGTCAATTGAAATTGTCAAATTGACGTATATTTCATACCTTCTGTCATTGGCGCAGAAAAATTATATATTGCTCCACAATATTGATATGATATGCAATTATTATATAAAGGTAAATTTAATTAATTGTATTTTGCTTGCAGTACTGCATTTTAATAACTGATTTTATTTACTACATACAATTGTTTACGTTTGCTAAACATAACCTGCATCTTATTTTTTCTTCTTATTATTTTTTTGGACTATGGCCTTGACAATTATCCAGCAACCAGGACTAATATAATTGGCCAATAAAATTAAAAGTGCGAATAAAAGTACAGAGCGTAGAAATAGAGGTCGCTTTGCCGAACTTGCACGGTCCCAATAGGAGGGTGAGTGTGATGTCTTCTAGTGAAGTGTATGACTTTGGATTTTCTAGATGAAAATTTGACTCCAATTTTGGCGGACCAGTTTAGAAAGTTGTTAAGAGTATTTTGCAGTAAAGAGCATATGCTTCTAATAACTTTACCTTGGCAGTAAAGAACGAGGTCATCAGCGTATATAGAGTATTTTACGTGAGGGAGAACGAGAGAGCCTATATCGTTAATGCTAAGAAGGAAAAGTGTGGGGCTCAGAACTGAGCCTTGAGGAACTCCATTTTGTGAGATATACGTTGAAGATTTTTTCCCGTTTGCAACTTAAAATTTCCATTTTACATTGTAGGTCAGTTTTGTCTTTGCTCCTGTATTTTTAAGCTGATGATGGCTCGTGAAGAGCCGAAACGCGTCCTTATATGACCATTTTATTAATATATACATTTTGTGGTAGTTCTTTGAGTTTTGTAATTCCTTACTTCTGTTTTTGTTTCTTGTTAAATCCCAGGTATTTACATTTACGCTTGTAGCTCTACATTACAAATGTTTCCAACTTCCAAGTTATATTTTTGGAACCTCAAAGGAGTTTATCAAAAGAGATACCTAACCTAATTTTATATCTCTCAATGCGTTTGTGATTTCACCAATACAATCGTTTGCTAGATACTCAGAGTGCATTGGTTGGTTTCTATCGAGGTTGGCTAAGTGTGTTTTTATATACGAGCATACAGTGAGGACGTTTAGGTTGGAATAAATTCATTTTCTCGAGAATGGGGGGCGATTTTGGGAGAGAAATTCCGAAACAGGTCGATTTTTTTAATTTTTTTTTTTGGCATATATATATATATATATATATATATATATATATAATACTAGTGACGTCATCCATCTGGGCGTGATGACGTAATCGATGTTTTTTTTAATAAGAGTAGGAGTGGAGTGATAGCTCATTTGGAAGGGTATTTAATGATATATTCAAAAAATTTTGAATTAAATTAATTGAGACACAAAGAAGAATGTATGTAATTCATTTAATTCCTAATATACAGGGTGTCCCGAAAAGAATGGTCATAAATTATACCACAGATTTTGGGGTTAAAAATATGTTGATTGAACCTCACTTACCTATATACAATAGTGCACACAAAAAAAGTTACAGCCCTTTGAAGTTACAAAATGAAAATCGATTTTTTTTCATATATCGAAAACCCTTCGAGATTTTTTATTGAAAGTGGATATGTGGCATTTTTATGGCAGCAACATCTTAAAAAGAAATTAAAGTGCAATTTGTGCACCCCATAAAAATTTTAAGGGGGTTTTGTTCCTTTAAACCCCCCAAACTTCTGTGTACGTTCCAATTAAATTAATATTGTGACACCATTAGTTAAGAGGAAACAGTAGCGATCAACAGGTAGCAAAAACGCGTTCCAAGATAGCGGCTGTAATTTTGAATATTTTTTCGAGATATTTGGCACACGTATTCGTAATATAATAAAGAATAGCGGTACAGAGCCCAATTTAAAAAATATATTAATATGTGGAAATTATTCTGTAATTAAATACAATATTAAAAAAACTAGCCTGTACCGCCATTAAGAAGAACAAAAAAATACACTTCCTTCAAATAAACTTTCCTATCCGATGCCTACATTTTGTGTCATTTTGGAACTACTAAAATTTTTTATTTCATTAGTAGTTCCAAAATGACACAAAATCTAGGCATCGGATAAAAAAGTTTATTTGAAGAAAGTGTATTTTTTTTTGTTCTTCTTAATGGCGGTACAGGCTCGTTTTTTTAATATTGTATTTAATTACAGAGTAATTTCCACATATTAATACATTTTTCAAATTGGGCTCTGTACCGCTATTCATTATTATATTACGAATACGTGTGCCAAATATCTCGAAAAAATATTCAAAATTACAGCCGCTATCTTGGAACGAGTTTTTGCTACCTGTTGATCGCTACTGTTTCCTCTTAAACAAAATGTTTTTAAAACTTTTTGCCTCTTAGTACTTTTTTGATTAGCCAGTGTTTATCGACCTATTTTGAATATTTGTCGAATCCACCACATATTTGTATATGGTTAAGTACGATTATAAAGACCTGTTAATAATCTGAAATTGTATTTAGAATTTACATTTTTAGGTATATTTTGAAAAAGAAGCCATATCTCGATAAACGGTAATTTGTCAAAAAAAGACTAAGAGTCAAAAAGTTTTAAAAACACTGTGTTTAACTAATTGTACCACAATAATAGTGTAAATGGAACGTACACAAACATTTGGGGGGTTTAAAGGAACAAAACCCCCATAAAATTTTTATGTAAATATATTAAAAAAGAAGCTGCATCTCGATAAAAACTGGCTTATTGAAAAAATAATAAGAGGCAAAAAGTTTTACAAATGTTGTGTTTAACTAATGATACCACAATAATGAATTAATTGGAACGTATACAAAAGTATGAGGGGGTTTAAGGGAACAAAGCCCCCATAAAATTTTTATGGGGTGGACAAACTTCACTATAATTTTGTTTTAAGATGGCACTGCCATAAGGATGATACATGTCAATTTTCAATAAATAATCTCTAATAGTTTTCGATATATTGAAAAAAATCGATTTTCATTTTGTAAGTTCAAAGGGCTGTAACTTTTTTATGAGCACATTTGTACTGAGGTAAGTTAGGTTCAATCGACCTATTTTTGACCGCAGAATGTGTGGTATAATTTATGACCAATCTTTTCGGACACCCTGCATTTTGGTGCTGTCAAAAAAGGAAATAAATATTTATTTGACAAATAAATATTGTTTTTCGCTTAACACGTTGACGGGCAGTGCGTCAAATGTATTAAGCAAGTGTTGTGACACTATATGTATTTTGCAAAGTAGAATAGGGAAAAATGCAACATCTATTAACGTTGTGTCACATTACATTAATGGAAATTAGACGTCTATAGACGTTCTGTCCGTCAACGTGTTAAATTCAATGTTAAACTTCCACCCACCTGTCTCTTAGAAGTTTGAACATTGAATTTAAGCGGAAAGCAATGTTTATTTGTTAACTACACATTTCGTTCTCTTTTCTGACAGCACTAAAAGGTATTTTGAATTAATTGAATTACATACGTTCTTCTTTTTGTCTCAATTAATTTAATTCAAAAAACATTTTTTGGACAACCTGTATAAAAAACTATGTTGACGTTAATATTACTGAATAAAGAATTAAATATCTTTTCAAATAAGCCATCACACGACCCCTACTCTCATTTAAAAAAATCATCGATTACGTCATTGCGCCCAGGTGGATGACATCACTAGTATGATATATAGGTATGCCAAAAAATCATAATTCAAAAATAGAAATCTACTTGTTTCGAAATTTATCTTCAAGATCGCCCATTTTCGGAGACCATCCCTGGTTGCTTTATTTTTTGAAGTCAATATTTTCCACAGTCTCTTTCCATTTTTGGCGTGGTCTTCTCCTTTTCTTCTTCTTCTTATTTCTGTGTAGACATGACTCTGTCTGTTTTTTAATGTCCCTCCAGTAAGTTGTCATTCTATCGTTTTCGTGGTCTTCCCACTGATCGTCTTCCTATTGGAGAAAAGTCTCTCGCCGTCCTTACGAGGTGCTCTATTTGTTGCCATTAGGTTTATATGGTCATTCCATTCCACTCTTCTGTTTCTTACCCCGTTATTAATGTTCACCACCTTGCATCTTTGTCGTATATCTGTACTTCTAGGTCTCTCCCATAGTATGTTACCACAGATTTTTCGAAGGGTTTTCATCTTCCACTTTTGGTATCTAGCTATAGTTATTATTGTGGTTGCTCGCCGACTATTTCTAGGCCACTTTTGAGAAACTGAGCAGCAACGCTTTTTGTGTAGAGTGCAGATGGTCGTAATTATATACTAAATGTTTTTTCATTTATGTGGATTATTTCAATAATGCCAAACGGTTCTATCATCCAATGTGATTCAAAAATTCAGTAGTTCACATAATAGGCTATTGATTATATTTAAAATAAGAGAGCTAAAAAAACTACAACGTTAATGATATTTTATTATCTTATATGGTCAATGGACCACTAAATTTGAAAAACCCGCGGAGTGCTACTATTTAAATGGGTGGGTTTTTGAGAAAGGGATGAATTAGTCCCTAGGCACAGGGTGAATTAGGGTGAGTTCTATGCACTTTTAGTACAAACACGTCTACAGGAAAATTGTTCCAGGTAAAATTTACTATCGAAATGTCACACCTTAAAGTCAAAAATATATTTTTTTACAAAAAGATACTCAAAAGAATAACAAGAAAAAACACAAAAGAAAGCAATTTGGTTTTTTGCCCCATACCTTTTTTCCACAAGGATATAGGTATAGGCATTGCTTCAGCAAAAAATAACTACCATCCTTCCTCGTTAAAATGACCTGTGGTAGAGATCTCTAGGATTTACAGTTTTCGAAATAGAATTTTTCAAAGTTCGCCACCTACAGCATTTTTGGGCCATTTTCAGTATTATTTCGCAAATATTGTTCTGTAACTTTTTTCTACGAATTTCTAGGTATATGCAATGGTACACTTAGTACAAAGAAACGTCAATTCCCTTTAAAATGGACTATTGTATAAGGTTATTCGACTATTTTTAAGCAAGTTAGGCTTTTTCAAGGTTTTATACTTTTATTATGATTTTTGATATTTTTTATGATTATTTTTAGAATTTTTCATTATGACTTGTTTTTGTACATTCAGGTATATACATTGTGAAATAAAAAAAAATATATTATCTCTGCTTTAAAATGGTGTATTGCAAAAAATTCTAGGACTATTTTTAAACAAGGTATTCGTAGGATATCCAAGGTTATCCGTAATTTGAGAAAAATTTTTAAATTTTTCTTTTTTTTTCAATTAGAAGAATATAATGGCATATTATAACATAATCTTTAATTCCAAATAACTTTTCTTAATAACACTTTTCGATATTTTGAAATATAAAGCTACTTTACTATTGAGCGAAATTCATATTTTTTAACATAGCTTGTCCACTATTGACAAACTTTTATATCTGATGATTGTATCTTAGGTTTTAGACTATGCAGAGCATTTTATAACGAATAACTTTTTTTCATAAAGTTAATAATAAAAAAGTTTTCCATATTGTTCCAGCTTAGTGGGAACCTATTGCATGTGTATGAGACATTTTGAAAAAGCATATCTTGTTTAAAAATAGTTCTAGAATTTTTTGCAATACACAGTTTTAACGTAAATAAAATAAGTTTTTTATTGCACAATGTATATACCTAAATATACAATAAAAAAAAGCTATAATGAGAAATTTAATAATAATCGTAAAATATATCAAAAATCATTAAAAGTATACAATGTTGAAAAACCATATCTTGCTTAAAAATAGTCACACAACCTTTTACGATAGTCCATTTTAAAGATAATTGACTTTTCTTTCTACTAAATGAATCATTGCATATACCTAAAGCTGTGTAGAAAAAAGTTACAGAACAATGTTTGCGAAGTAACAAGGAAAATGTCCCAACTTGAAAAATCATAATTTAAAAATTATAAATAATAGGGACTTATACCAAACGTCACTTTAAAGAAAAAAAGACGGATTTTGTTTTTCTGTGAAGCAATGCCTATACCTATATCCCCATTGAAAAAAGTTTTGGGACAAAAACAAAATTGCTATCTTTCATGTTTTTTTCTTGCTTTTCTTTTGAATATATTGTTGCAAAAAAAAATATTTTTAACTTTAAAATGTGATATTTCTATAGTAAATTTAACCTGAAACAATTTTCCCGTAGACATGTTTGCACCAAATGTGCATAGAACTCACGCTAATTCGCCCTGTGCCTCGGGACTTATTCACCTTTTTCTCGAAAACGCACCCATTTAATTGGTAGCACTCAGCGGTTTTTTCATACTGAGCGGTCCATTAACTATATGAAACAATAAAACCCCGTTAACGTTGTAGTTCCTTTCTAAAATGCATAATCAGTAGCCTATAACATCACAAAGTATAAATGAACCAAAAAAAACAAAGTATTCGAGTGTCAGTGATTGAAAGGTCGCCTCGATTAAGTTAATCAAAGGGACAAACATTTTAATCCCTGGCACAGCGCTTCCAGTTTAACGAAAAAAAAGGTAAATATTGCCTTTACGTCATCATTTGCGCCCTTCGATATAAAAAGTCTGCAAATCTCTCGTAGTCTATGTTGTAAAGCTGCTCCCGCATAAAATTATTTTCTGGTTCGGTGTCTTTGCGGATTCCTGTTCAAAAATTAGCCCCTCCCCAAATAAATCAGAAGGGTAGCGGGCGGAATTTTTGAATTTTTGGGCAAAAATTGTTTGAACAATATTTTTGAACAAATTCAAAAGTTCACCTGTTTCGCTCCGGAATAGTATATTGTGCAACAAGTGCAGAAAGGTACTAATTTCTCACGAGTTTGAAAAGTTGCGGTACGAGCGCAAGCGAGTTTTTCTACAACCACAGTTTTTGCTAAAAATAAAAACCACAATTTCTAAACGAAGATTGTTATAATAATAAATTATAAATTTTAAACTGTATTTAAATAATACTGATCAATTTAAATTCCTTATATCTAAACAAATTACACAGAAATCAGTTAAAAAATTAATGCACTGACTTAATTTGTTTGAATTTAAACTATTTTAAATAATTATTACAAATGTCACATTTGACGTTATATTTATGCAGCCACGGATTTACACCATACCTATTTCATTCGACGTAACTTGCTGAGGTTGCTAAATCCTTATTGGTTAATTAATAATTATAAAATGTTTATTAAGAATAAAATTGTAAAATAAAACAGTTTTAACATCCATAATTTAATTTCTATTCGATAATTAAGTATAATAATTGTTTTACAGGTTGTATATTTGTCTACACTTTAACCACAGATGTAAACAGAATATATTACGTTACTCAGAATGAAGTAGTCATTTGTAAAATACCAAATGTGTTCAAAAATAATGTGTTAAAGTAGCGAATTTTGAAGATTTTTCGGACATGAGTTAAATCGCTTCTTTTTTGAAAAGCACTATCAAATCTAATATCTTAAATAAAACCGTTTCATCTAAACATGGTATAATTATATTTATGATTTTATTGTGGAATGTAATGGTACTGTGATATTTTCTCACAGTATAAGATTTATGACATTAGTGTGCAGAAAAGTAACGTTTCTGTGCCGGAAAGTTCTTTTTTCTACAACCACTATTCAAAGTGCACTTTTCTGCACGGTTTTATGTTAGCAAACTTGATATTTTCTCACAGTATAAGATATTTGACATTAGTGTGCAGAAAAGTGACGTTTCTATGCCGCAAAGTGACGTTTCTGTGCCGCAAAGTTCTTTTCTGCACAGTTGACTACCTCATTCTGAGTAACGTTATATTCTGTTTACATCCGTGGACTCCCGCATTCTGAGTAACGTTATATTCTCTTTACATCCGTGGTTAAACTTTAGACAAATATATAACCTATAAGACAATTATTATTGTAATGTATGCTACCTGTAACAGTTATGTTACTTCATACCTCTACAAATCTATCTATGACCAACTTCACAGATAACCTACAATATGTAATTCAGATATTAGCATATGTTCATTCAGTATAATGAATAAAGGTTTTCATGCCGTCTAAATTGTTTAATATTCTTAGATGTGGACACCACATAATATGGCGACGAGGATAAATAAGCAGTAGACAATTTTACAAGCAAGGCGCTTGAATAAACGTTTTATTTAGTATTTGCAAGGTGCAAAATGGAAGGTGCAGTATTTCCTTCAACTCAAGTGAGTGTTCTAAGGGGCGCAATAGGCAGCTTACAAGAGTACCGGATAGGTACTGATTGGAATATATACCAGGAGAGGTTAGAGCAATATTTTATTGCAAATTATATAGAGAATGATAGAATGGTTCCAGTATTATTGACAATAATTGGTGATAAGGCCTATGAAATATTAAAAGGATTGTGTGACCCAGTTTTACCTAAGAATAAGACTTTCGATGAACTATGTATCCTTCTGCAAAAGCAATTCACTAAAAAAGTTTCTGTTTTTAAGGAACGAATAGAATTTTATTCTTTGAGACAAGCTGAAAAGGAGTCCGTGGCAGACTTTTACGTAAGAATTAAAAATAAAGCAATAGATTGCAAGTTTGGGACTACATTAAACAATGTTTTAAAAGACAAATTCGTTTGTGGTGTGAGAAAGGGACCAGTCCTGGATCGCTTATGTGAGGAGGATCATACAACAACCTTAGAACATCTATATGAGTTGGCGTTGAGAAAAGAAGCTGCAGCAGTAGAAGCCAACACTTCAGTTCCAGTAAATAAGATATCAAGCACCAGTGTTAACCAAGGCAGAAATAGAGAAGCACGAGAAGGAGGTTCAGGAGGTTTGTATGGAGAATCAAAGTGTAATGCGTGTGGAGGAATAAAACATGACTTTAGAAATTGTAAGTACCGAAAATATAGTTGTAAGATCTGCCGGAAGGTTGGCCATCTGGCTAAAATGTGTAATAAAAACAAAGGAAAAAGTACTCATTATGTAGAACCTGTAGAGAGTGAAAATTCTGATTCAGAAAATGTACAAGATTTTGATTTTGTAAACATGTACCATACCTCTTTTGATAATGTTAATAATGGTTTTATAAAACCACACAAGGCAAATATGTTAATTAATGATTGTACTATTTTAATGGAACTGGATTCAGGCGCAGGTATCTCTGTCCTTCCTGAAAATATTTATATCAGATATTTCAAAACCAGTGCATTACTTCCAACTAAAGTTAGACTCAGATCATTTGATGGAAGTATTATTACACCTTTAGGTGAGATTTTCGTAACTATTCAATATAATAATGTTAGGGTAGATAACTGTAGGTTAATTATAATAAAAAATGGAACAACAGCCTTAATTGGTAGAGATTTAATGAAGACATTTAATTTCGAGATTAAATTACCGGGAGTTCCTAACATTAATATAAATAAAATAGATCAGGATGCAGAGATATCAAGGTTAGTAAAAAAATATAGTTCTCTCTTTAGTAATGAATTAGGGCATTATAGGTTTGAAAAAGTTGACTTAAAAATGGAACCAAATGCAAAACCTATATTTTGCAAACCAAGGCCATTACCTTTTGCTTTTAAAAGGGATGTTAATGCAGAATTAGATGAACTTGAAAGTAAGGGTGTCATTACCTTGATTGAAAATGCTGAATGGGGCACCCCACTGGTTCCCATTGTCAAGGAGACAGGCAAAATCCGTGTATGTGCTGACTACAAAATAACCGTAAATAAATTTCTAATTGATGTCAAGCATCCATTGCCAAGAGTGGAGGAGTTATTTGCAGCCCTCCAGGGTGGGCACCTTTTTACAAAACTTGATTTCAAAAATGCTTACAACCAATTGGAACTAACGGAGGAGACAAAAAAACTTTTAAGTTGGAGCACACACAGAGGTATTTATCAGGTAAACAGGCTACCATATGGTACAAGACCGACCTGTAGCATTTTTCAAAAAATTGTAGAAAAAGTTTTGTTAGGTATTCCAAATGTTATTAATTTCTTAGATGATATTGTGGTAACAGGTCCTAATAGAGAGGAGCATCTAAAAAATTTGGAAAATGTCTTTAATAGACTTCAGAAGGCAGGCTTTAAATTAAATTTAGATAAGTGCATGTTTTTCCGCCCTGAAATAAGGTATCTGGGGCATATTATTGATAAGGAAGGGTTACATAAAGATCCAGGAAAAATTAAAGCCATTATTGAGTGCCCCAGACCCCAAAATATCTCTGAAGTTAGGGCATATGTCGGGATGATCAATTATTATGGTCGTTTTGTGGCCAACTTATCAACAGTACTGGAGCCATTGTATAGGTTATTAAGAAGAGATGAACGTTTTAAGTGGACTTCAGAGTGTGAGAATGCATTTTTAAAGGCAAAGAGGGAAATTTCTTCAGATGCGGGCCTTGCACACTATGATCCACAGATGGACTTAAAATTGGTTTGTGATGCTTCCAGCGTGGGCGTAGGTGCTGTTTTAATGCATGTGTATCCAGATGGGTCAGAGAAGCCAATCAGTTTTGCTTCAAGAGTGTTAAGCAAACATGAAGCTAAGTATTCCGTTATACACCAAGAGGCTTTGGCAATATATTGGGGTGTACAAAAATTTTATCAATATTTATTAGGGAAGCATTTCTTTTTATGTTCTGATCACAAACCACTGATGGCCATATTCGGAGAGACAAAGGGCATTCCGCAAATGGCAGCAGGGAGACTGCAGAGGTGGGCACTATTTTTAAGTGGATTTCATTACACCTTTAAACATATTAAGGGAGTAGAGAATAAAACAGCTGATGGACTTTCACGCTTACCTCTTTTCATACCTAAGGAGGTACAAAGTGATGTTGAGTTTGATTATTTTAATTTTCTGGTAGAGGATAAATTACCAGTTACCGCTGTAGAAATAATTAAAGAAATACGGTCAGACATCTGTTTGAGCAAAGTTTTTAAGTATGTAAGAGATGGCTGGCCAAAAACAGTTCCAGATGAATTGAAAGCATATGCTAACAGGGCTAATGAGCTTACCATTGATAATAATTTAATTATGTGGGGGTATAGGGTAGTGGTACCTTCCAAGTTTCATAAACAAATCTTACAGGAATTGCATAGTATTCATAGCGGAATAGTTCGAATGAAGACAGTAGCAAGGCAATATTTTTGGTGGCCTGGCTTAGATGGAGATATTGAATTGTTTGTAAAATCTTGTGAAGCATGTTTAAAGAATACTACAACTCCACGGAAGGCACCTTTAATTAAATTCCAAGAAGGAGCTCATGTGTTTGATAGAATTCACATTGATTTTTTAGGACCGTATCATGGGAAGAATTATCTTGTTATTACAGATGCATACTCGAAGTGGCCCGAGGTATATGAGATGTCAAAGACTGACTCAGAACATACCATCAGTAAACTTCGAGACTGTTTTGCCCGATTTGGGTTGCCAAATCAAATTATTTCAGATAATGGTCCACAGTTTAATTCAGAGGAGTTTCAGCGATTTTGTAAAAATAATGGCATTATTCATAAAACTTAAGCTCCTTATCATCCAGCGACAAACGGAGCGGCCGAAAACTCAGTTAAAACCCTAAAATATGCAATAAACAAAATGTTAACAGGCTCCCAGAGCAAGAGTATATCTGAGTTGATTTCAAAATATTTATTTTCTTACAGAACTACCCCTCATTCAGTGACATTTCAAACTCCTGCCTATCTCATGTTTGGGCGTAAAATTAAAACCAGATTTGACTTTTTGACATTTAACGATAAGACATTGAGAGCTAGAGAACAACAGATAAAATACCATAAAGGTAATAGGGTGGTAGAATTTATAGAAGGAGAAGATGTTTATGTTAGGGATTACAGGGTAAATGCACAAAAGCCTAAATGGGCAAAGAGTAAAATAGTTAGAAAATTAGGACATCAAACATTTCTATGTCAGCCTTTAGATAATCCAAGTCTTGAATGGAAAAGACATTTGGACCAAATTGTTAAATGTGGTCATTTTTACGATGAAGAAATATCTAAAATTTCTGATGACAAGGATAGAGATACGTGTGATCCACTAAGTTCAGTTCCAAGTACTTCTGTAAGTTTGCCATTACCTTTAAGTGAAACTGAAGCTTTGGTAACCTTAAAAAATACCAGTGAGACCCAAGGAGTGTCCAGTAGTGTTGAAACTGAATTTTCGAGTGAAGATATCAGTGCGGTTCCTTCGTCAATTAAAGACAGTGCATCACAATCAACCGTTGGGTTGCAGTCACCTAATATTAAGGAAAGATTGAGAAGAACCATCAGACCGCCTGATCGTTTAGATTTATAATTAAGACTATGACAATGTGGTTTTTATATTCGGATCTTGGTGTGGAGGGATGTAATGTATGCTACCTGTAACAGTTATGTTACTTCCCACCTCTACAAATCTATCTATGACCAACTTCACAGATAACCTACAATATGTAATTCAGATATTAGCATATGTTCATTCAGTATAATGAATAAAGGTTTTCATGCCGTCTAAATTGTTTAATATTCTTAGATGTGGACACCACAATTATATTTAACTATAGCATAGAAACTAAATTATGGATGTTACAACTGTTTTAGTTAACAATAATGTGTAATAATTGTTTAAATTTAAACAAATTAAGGCAGTGCATTAATTTTTTAACTGATTTCTGTGCAATTTATTTAGGTATAAGGAATTTAAATTGATTAGTAGGTATTAATTAAATACAGTTTAAAATTTATCACATAGGTACCTATTATAATTAATCGTCGTTTGGAAATTGTGATTTTTATTTTTAGGAAAAACTGTGCTTGTAGGAAAAGTATAGTGTGAAACACGTGCAGAAAGGTAATTTCTCACTCGTTTGAATTGCGGCACTCGCTTGCGCTCGTACCGCAACTTTTCAAACTCGTGAGAAATTAGTACCTTTCTGCACTTGTTGCACAATATACTATTCTGCACAGAAACGTCACTTTTGTGCACACTAATGTCATAAATCTTATACTGTGAGAAAATATCAACTTTGTTAACATAAAACGGTGCATAAAAGTGAAGTTTGAATAGTGGTTGTAGAAAAAATATTTTTTAGATTTGCTGGATCATTTTAAACAATGGTTTTTTTATAATTTTTCTTAAAAGTTGATAGTTTTCGACCTACAGGCGATTTAAAATCTGAAGAATGCGAAAATACGCATTTTCCGGGCTTGAAAGTATTTTTTTATAAATTTTATGTACATATATGTAAATCATTTTTTTTTATTTCCAAGTACCTAAATTGAAGCATAAACATTCGACTTTAAGAGTCTGGCGAGTAATCGGGGTTTATTTTAATTTAGACCGTTGTCTTTTAATTGTTAATTATGCGCGTCCACTCAAGATTTAAGACGGCGTGCCTATGCTCGTTACACTACATAGTGCGTGTCTGTGGCACTTATACATAACATACGTACTTATGCGAAAAATTTCAAACAAATTATTGACATTTATTAAAATTGTATATACAGGGTGTCTGCGTAACTTGGAACCATATGGGAAACTTTTTTAATATCAATTTTAAGAAAAAAAGTCATTCCTTATAAAGTGCTCTGCATAGTTTAAAACCTAAGATGCAATCATCAGATATCAAATTTTGTCAACAGTATACGAGGTATGTCAAAAAATATGAATTTCGCTCAAGAGCACACTACCTTTATATTTCAAAATATCAAAAAATTTTATTATGAAAAGTTATTTGTAATTAAAAACCATAATCAAATATGCAATAACAGCCTTCTACTTAAAAAAATAATTTCTGAAATTTTCCTTAATTATCGATTCCGAATATCATTTTTATTTATTAAACATGTAATAACTCTTTTATTAATAATTTTAGGAAAAAAGTTATTCTTCATAAAAATCTGTGCTTGGTCTAAACCAAGGGTGGCCAACCAGCGGCCCGCGGGCCTCATGCGGCCCGTCAACTGTCAGGTTGTGGCCCGCTAAGCTAAGTCAATTTTAAGGCTAAGTCAATTTAAGCTAAGATAAAAAAAATAATTACGATATTGAGATCACAATATTTACCAAACATATTTTTAATTTCCTCTCTTATGTTTAATCTCAACAAATACCAAACATACATAAAGAGTTATGCAGTAGCTGCAATCCTAGCAAAAAAATCAAAGCCTTTTTCAGACGGTGAAATTGTTTGGAATGAAGGAGTGTTTGGACAGTGTCGTTGAAATTTTATGTCCAGAAAAGAAAACGGAATTCTCAAAAATAAGCCTATGTCGTCAAACTATTACAAGGCGTGTGGATGATATTGGAAAACATGACGAAGATAACTTAAAAAATCGCGCATCTGAGTTCATATATTATTCTCTTTTCTGGCATTGGATGAAAGCACCGATATGACGGATACCGCACAGGTGGGGATCGTTATCAGAGGTGTTGATGTCTATTTTAATAAAACTGAAGAACTAGCAGCATTATTTCCACTTAAGGATACCACTAAGTCACAAGTCACGAGGAGGCCGGTCAAACAACACTCAATCGCTTTCCATTACAACTAAATAACTTGTCGGGCATAACAACTGATGGTGCTCCAGCAATGGTTGGAATACACGAAGGTTTGGTAAAACTGATTGAAAACGAGGCCTGTAAAATACGCAATACGTCGATGCTGAATTTTCATTGCATTATTCATCAAGATAATTTGTGAGAACTTTATTAAGTCAGAAGGTTTGAATCACCGTCAATTTCAAGAATTTCTCAAGTCCTTCGAATCAGAATATGGTGATGTTATATTTTATGCAGAAGTAAGATGACTGACCCTGCAAAAATGTTGAAAAGAGTTTTTGATTTGAGGCAAGAAATACAATCATTTTATGAAAGCAAATCAAAGAGCATTTCAGAGTTTCAAGACGACGAGTGGGTTTCCGATTTTGAATTTCTGGTAGATATAACTAGCCACTTAAATTAACTCAATACTCGTCTACAAGGCAAAGATCAATTTATTAATAGCATGTATGATCTTATTTATACGTTTCAAATGAAACTAGGGCCTTCGGAACAGTAGCTCTAAACTAAAAACTTCACTCATCTTACTACACTTTCAGAACGACCAGATATCACATCGGAGACAGCGACTAAATATGCATCTTTGATATCTGATTTAAAAATCGAATTCTAAAACAGATTCCAAGATTTCAAAAAGCATCGTCTGCTTTTTTCTGCATTTGCAACACCATGTTCAACAGACATAAATTCCTTGCCAGGACATTTACAAATGGAATGTTGCAAAATGCAATGTGGTGCACAGCTGAAAGAAAAATTTAATCAGGTTGGCGTGGAAGAATTCTTTAAAAAATATTTTGACAAGGAGAAATATCTTACATTTTGCAAACATGCTCTGTACATGTTCATTTTTTGGAAACACACGTGTGAACAACCTTTTAGTAGGATGAATAGTGTGACCAAATAGCCCGAAAAATCCGGGACATGGCCCGAATTACGAAGTCGTGCTCCGGCGTCCCGGACAAGGCTTCCGGGCCATCCGAATTTTCAAAGTTTTGGTAAAATTATATTTTGAAATTTTGAATACGTTATTCTTCTAAGAATTCACATCAAATTGAATTCGTGGGACGAAAAAAAGTCGACAATTTCTAGAGTGTAATACTAACACCACGTCCAAAACCCATGCATTTTATATCGTGGTAGTTCTACGGACTATAGGATATCCTATACAACTCCTATAGTTCTATATAGGACTGATCGGGTCACAAATGAGGAGGTCCTTAGAAGAATGGGGAAGAACCGAGAAGTACTAACCACCATCAGATCTCGAAAGTTGGAATACTTTGGACACATTATGCGAACTGAATCCAGATATGCCCTCCTACAAGCCATTCTGCAAGGAAAAATATTTGGAAAGCGAGATCCATGAAGAAGAAGAACATCCTGGTTAAAGAACCTCAAAACCTGGTTCAACACAACATATGTGCAGCTTATCCGCGTTGCTGCAGATAAAGTGAAGATTGCCATGATGATCGCCACCATTCGTCACGGATAGGCACGTCAAGAAGAAGAAGATAGTTCTATAAAAACTAAAATGGTGGATTTTTCGTTTCTGTATTTTAATTGTCGTGTTCTTAAAAAATGGCCCGATTTTTATTGAAAAGTCCCGGATTTCAGGTATTTTTTTCAGCCTTGTCCCGGATTCGAGTGACTTGGAGTTGGTCACACTAAGGATGAAGCATATTAAATCCCATATCAGAACACGGATTACCGATGTTCATCTAGAAAACTGTCTGCGTGACTTCAGTCGAGATTGATGAGCTTGGTTCTGCCAAACAAAGTCAGATATCTCATTAATTAACAAATTTGTTCAGTTAGCAGAAATGATACATAAAACAAAAAATTTGTGCCTTTATTCTTTCATTAAATTGTCTTACTAAGAAATTTGTTTCATTTTTAAAAATATCTTCAAAAATGATGTTTTTTTTTTGTTTGTTAGTTAGCTACATAAGATTATTTTTTGCACGATTGATCATTTTTGACTGTTTACCGTCGTCAGTAGGTGACATTTACTAGCAACTCGACGGTAAATAATCCAACTCGACGGTAAGTACTCCAACTCGACGGTAAGTAATTCACTTACCGTCGAGTTAAAAAATCTCTTAATTTTAATTTATTTTTTGAAAGAATAAAGAAAACTAACGAATTATTTATTAAACCATCGGTTTGTTGGAAGTCATTCATAGTAATATTATATAATAATTCTTCTCTTCTACAGGCACCAGATATTCCCAATATCATTGCGACCTACAAATTATGAAAAAATCTTCATTAGAGTATTTCTTTTACCTAAACTAGCTTATATTACCTTGTGAACTAGAAATTCTTCACCCGGTGCTTCCATCAGAAATTTTTCAAATTGTTCCTGTGTAAAAATGCTCGCTTTCTTAGGCCCATAGCCAATATTTTTTCTCTTCAAATACGCGATCAAAGTTGAAAACTTGGAAATATCAATGCCATCATAAAGAAAAACGGTGGATTTAATCATTGAATATTCTGCCCAGAGGCTTCCAGGAGCTTTCAACTGCATATGTCTTTGAACGAAATATGCCAATAGAGTCTTTTCTTCGATTCTTAAATTCTTGCCTTCGCACCATTTTTTAAAACTTTGGTAGGTATTTTGGTAACGGATTTTGGATTTTTCGGGAATAATTGCGGAACACCCTTCTTCCCAAGCCCGTTCAATTTCTTCAAATTCACTTTCGCTCATATTTTAATTTATAATAATCAAAATTGTACTTAAAATTATTGACAACTAAATAAAAACTCAATTCTCCATTGTTGTTATGCACCCTAGTTACTACCTAACAACCAAAGTATCTATCTTGATAAAATGAATGAAACTAGTCAATATGGCGAAAATGTTTAATTTTATAATTTATAATGGTATCAATCGTGCAAAAAACGTTATAAGCATGTCGAACGTTAAGGGTAACCGATCTCAGACAATAATTGTCTAACAATTGTCTTCGATCGGTATAAAACCCTTACCGTTCTCCATACTTAATATACTATAGTAGTGCGGCCCGGTGCGAAATTGCGTTTCCGAATTTTGGCCCGGCTGCAGAAAAGGTTGACCACCCCTGGTCTAAACCTTAAGATGCAACCATCAGTTATCCAAATTTGTTAATTTTTGTACGAGGTGTGTCATATAATATGAATTTAGAAATAATTCTTTCTAAATTCATATTATTTGACACACCTCGTATAAAATTAACAATCTTGGATAACTGATGGTTGCATCGTAAGGCTTAGACCATGCACAGATTTTTATGAAGAATAACTTTTTTTCCTAAAATTATTAATAAAAGAGTTATTACATGTCTAATAAATAAAAATGATATTCGGAATCGGTAATTAAGGAAAATTTCAGAATTTTTAAGTAGAAGGCTGTTATTGCATATTTGACTATGGTTTTTAATTATAAATAACTTTTCATAATAAAATTATTTGATATTTTGAAATATAAAGGTAGTTTGCTCTTGAGCGAAATTCATATTTTTTGACATACCTCGTATACTGTTGACAAAATTTGATATCTGATGATTGCATCTTAGGTTTTAAACTATGCAGAGCACTTTATAAAGAATGACTTTTTTTCGTAAAATTTATATTAAAAAAGTTTCCCATATGGTTCCAAGTTACGCAGACACCCTGTATATACAAAGTATCCAAAGAAAACTTGAATATCTAGGCCACATACTGAGACACGATAAGTACCGTCAAGGGCGCTTGAAGAAGAAGATATATTTATTATTAAGTAATATATAACATGTAGTGCGACGTGCGTCGGCATTCACTAGCGGTTCCGCACGCGGCTTCTTAAAAGTTGAGTATTTATACTGAAATTGAATATTAAAATAAAGTCATAAATAATCATTTTGTTGTGAATCGAAACAAAAGCCGTCTTACTTTAGTCAGTTCAGAGATCGCCAGAAGTGCTCTAACTAGTTTTGAATCTTGTTAGAGTCTCTTCAGAGAGCACATATTTGATTCTCTCTGAACCACTAAAATCCTGACCGTCAGCGTCGGCCCACAAACGAAAGATTATGATGATATGGATGCCGTGGCGGCATCTGCTAAAGACGAACGAAAGTATCACTTTTAATATTAACAATTATAAAAATAAAACTTTATGAGGACTAACCTTTTGGTTACACCATTCGTGGCTTCTAAAATTTGCTAGCCAACAGATCGCCGGAGCAAAAAAGGCCGAGGGAGATCTATCAAGTTGCATCTCACTACCCGCCTGTCCAGCGCGGTAAAATTCCAACAAAGATTAGTTCCTAATACTCATAATAGGAGTAGAGCTAACAAAAATAATAAATAGGTATTTCGTTGTTAATCGAAACAAAAGCCGTCTTACTTTAGTTAGTTTAGAGAGCGCCAAAAGTGCTCTAACTAGTTTTGACTCTATCGCTGCCTGTTTATTACAAGGGTGTATGTAACAAAATTAAAAAATCAGCAATTTTAAGATAACAAGGTTCTATGTATCATAAGGCACCTATAGAACTTTGTAAATCTAAAATATATGCATGCAATGCCCTAAAATTAATCAAAAATCATTAGTGTATGTTGTGAAAATATGTAAAGATAGCAACATAGTCCTATGTTAAACATACGACTTTGTTTTTCCCAAAATATTAGTGAACTTTCCAAACTCAGTATAACATGGTCCTATGTACGAGGATTTCATAAAGGAAAAAGACTCCAGTAAAAATTAATGTTTATCGCAAAATATTTTGCACTGAATTCAATTATTCATAAACCTTCAAAAGATCTATGTGACCAATGTGCTCAAATAGACTGCTTAAAGAAAATGAGTAAAGAAAACACCCTTAATGAAGAAAAGAATAAGGAGTATGAAAAACACTTGCAAGAAAATATTTTAATGAGAGAAGAGAAAAAGACGGATATTGAAAATGGTAAGACAGTACAGTGTTTTGACTTACAAAATGTGTTGACATGTCCAAAAGGAAATGTCAAAACTTTCTTTTATAAAAACAAGCTAAATGTGTATAACATGACAGCCCACTTTTCCATAAACCAGACTGTTTATTGCGTGAGAAAATCTGAATGCTTTCCTCCACTTCTCCACTTTCGTTACTAAGAGTACTTTTGATCGTAAACACAAGAAAGCCTTACACCATACTTCAAATGAAAGAGCTAGATTTTCTGGATTTTTCAACCTATTCAGCAAAACTGAATTATACCTACTGCAGTACATTTTCAAGGCGTGAATACAAAATCATCAATTTAAGACAACGAACTGCGAGGAGACATACTGCTGAAAATGACGAAATACCCATATCAATAAAAAAATGATATTAAAGTCACCTTGGCACAAAACAATGTGGAAGCTCTGAAATATGTGTACAGGTGGATTCCAGAAGTAGACAGAAACTTTTATGTTCACATGTTTTCCAACAAATCTAAACATAAACAGTAAAACTGAGATTGCTGATCAGAAATGTTACAAAGACTTATGTTCCATGTTTTTGCATTTTTCGGTTTTTGTTAGAGTTGTAAAGTTCTATGTTATTTTATTTGTTCAATAAAAATATGGGAAAACTAGATATTTTTCTTCGTTTTTTTTTAAATGTCCTCTTGTTTTTGACTTTTAACTATTACCTTTAAAACAAAAGCAAATATACTTTGTTGTATAAGAAATCTAAGGGTTAAAATATTCAAAGTTATTTGTCTCAGTATCATCATTTTGTATCATACAACCTTGTAATTCTTATCTCACGCAGCGCGTCTTGTTATTCGTTGATTCGTTAATATTAAAAATTTTTCGTTCGTCAAAAATAATAATTTACATGAGTTTTCGAGCCTTGAAATGAGTATTTTCGCATTTTAAATCGCTCATAACTCGAAAAATATCAACTTTTGAGAAAAACAACCTAAGAAAAATGAGGAGACCTTTTGTGATTAAAATGACCCAAGAAATCTAAAAAAAATTTCAGAGCCGAAATGGTCATCTTTTGAATAAATTTGTTTAAATAAATTGTTTAAAAAATGTATGCCCAAAAATTTCGCCCGGAGCCCTTCTTATTTGTTTAAAGGGGACATTTTTGAACAGAAACCCGCAAATGAACCGACTCAGGAGTTTTTTCATACGGGAACGGCCTCATAACATGGAATATATTATAAAAAGTCTGCGAATCTCTCGGAGCATGATAAATAGGCCGAATGACCGCGAAAACGCGGTGGAAATCCGGATGAGAGCAGAAACAAAAGGCTCCGCCATAATGTACGCGAGTATTTAATAAAAAACAAGTTCATTTTCAAAAGCGTAGGCTTAGTGCGGATGAATTTTTAATTCTTATGGCACTTGCCTCAAATTGGATTTGCATTTTTCATAGTGATTGCATCGCCTCGCCACGTCGTGAAAAGCGGAAAAATCTGATTTTTCAGATGTGGGTCTGCCTAATGCCAAATGCACAAAAGGGGCGTTAAATTTTTACGGAAACCATACCACACAACTCCATTTTTTGGATGACCGCATAGCTTCGTTCATAGAATTCAGTCATTGCTCATTTGTTATTATAAAAATTTATTTATAAAATGATTTTAAATTTTAAGTACTAGTTATCAAGCTAGAAGTTTATAAATAAAACATATAAATTATTCAAAAATGAATAACCATTTTCAATTTCGGCTTACAAATTATGGCTTGTATGTAAGTTTTAGAATCCTCGGAGGTGTAACCAGAGAAGGTTCCCATTGTTTTCAATCTAGTGGGATGTAGAGTAATATTTTAAATGTTATTTTATATGCCATTAGATTGAAAACTTTATATTAAGAGGAAAGGAACATTTTGACGCCTGTCAAAATGTTCAATGTATTTTAAATGTAATTATTTCTTTCGAATCCTGAGAAAACTAATAAGTATTTTTGAAAAATTTTAACGCAGAATGAAAGATTACTTTATTACCGAGGGCCGAAAGTCCCTTATAATGAATAAAAAGTTTATTTTGAATAAGATATTTGAAATTAAAAATTACACTAAATTTTCTCTTAGTTTTTCACCCCTGTAACTTATTAAAATAAACATTATAGAAGTTTTTAGGGACTTTCGGCCTTTGGTAAGAACGTAATCTTTCATTCTGCGTTTAAATTTTTCAAAAATAGTTATCAGTTTTCTCAGCATTCGAAAAAAATGAATCCCCTTTTAGATACCATTGCAGCCGAAAATACGTACCCATCCCCTTAATTATTATTGTTTAAATATACAGTCCGTCCAATATACTTATCGTTGCACGTCATTATCTACATCAGAGATCTAAGTTGACATTGTTCCCCAATTACAAAAAATTATTGAATTCATTTTAAATCAAATATATCACATAATTTTTGCGGAAGCGGTATATATGTACAACAAAAGAAATTATTATTCAATGCAAATAACTAAAAACTTTAGAAATAGAAAACAAGAATTAAGTTATAATCTTACGTAAAATTAAATAATAAAAACAGTAAATATAATAAAACAAATACTTATAGTAAAGAATAAAAACAAATATGAAGTGCCATCACCGCAACTGTCAAATAAATGTTATCAATTTATGCCAAAATTAGATTAAATCGCAGTTAGAGTGTAATCCGAACAAGTGCGCTTTATAAAATCGCTTGAACGGGCTATATCGTCGCCTCCGTTAGCGAAATTATTCCGATTCGATTTTTTGCACAGACCTGCTGAAAAAGAAGTCCTTATAACCAATCCACAGGGTACCGAAAAGTGCCACTGTCCGAAAATTGTTTAAACAATTTTTTTAAACAAATTCAAAACATCAATATTTTCATTTTTAACAAATTTTTTTATATAATTTGGGTCATTCTGAGCAAAAAAGGTCTCTTGCGATGTTTCTCTAAAATTGATTGTTGTCGAGTTTACGCGATTTAGAATTTGAAAAATGCGAATATGTTATGGCCATTTTCAAAGCTTAATAACTCAATTAAAAATTATATTATAAAAGTCTCAAAGTGATCAAAGCAAAGTATAAAACCCTCCTTCAAGATCCTGTAGAAATTTTTGTCATTATTTTATTACAAAGCTGCTATTTTTAATTATTAACAATTAGCGCTATAGTCCAGGCTCTATCGTCGCCCCCGTTAGCGAAATTATTTCGATTAGATTTTTTTGCAAAAAGTTACTCAAAAAGAGGTCCTTATAACAAAAAATTTTACTTCGAACAAATTTTTTTTAGATAATTTGGGTCATTTTGAGCAAAAAAAAGGCCTCTTGTGACTTTTCTTTAAAATTGATTGTTGTCGAGTTATACGCGATAGGCTTATTGATTAAGCTTGAAAATGGCTATTTTCGCATTTTTCAAATTTAAAATCGCGTATAACGCGACAACAAACAATTTTAGAGAAAAATCACAAGAGACCTTTTTTGCTCAGAATGACCCAAGTTATCTAAAAAACTTGTTCGAAGTGAAAAAATTATTTTTGTGAATTTGTCCCGCGAGTAGACGCGCGGTGAGATAGAATCTCAATTTTTATCCTTTTTCGCGATAACTTGATGAAAAATTTTGCAATTTTGAAAAAAATTCGTAAGTGCCTCGAGGAAGGGTGTAGTAATGCGTAGGAATTTTTTTCTTCTTCTTTTTCTTTTTTTCTTCTTCTTTCTGTGGAATTTATGGCTTTGGGGAGAGCCAATTAGCTTTAACCCGCGAGTAGTCGCGCCGTTAGATAGAATCTCACATTTCATCCTTTTTCGTAATACAGTAAAACGTGTCAGTAACGGCCACTAAAAATAAAAGAACTATTGACCGATATAGAAATGTGGCCGCTATTGCCAGTTTTTGTAGTCTACATATAATTAGGTTGGGAAATTTTTAAACTGGCCGTTAGGACAGGTGGCCGATGTTGGCAGGTAGCCGTTAACACAGGTTTTACTGTACAGTAAAATTTGTCAGTAACGGCCACTAAAAATGAAAGAAGGAAATTTTTAAACTGGCCGTTAGGACATGTGGCCGATGTTGACAGGTGGCCGTTAACACAGGATTTTTTAATAAAATTGTTGGAAATATATATTTTCAATATAAAAAGTAGATAACAATATTACAAAATAAAAATTTGTTTTAAATTCGTATTTTGAGATAGAATCTCACACGCGACTATCGACGTTACAGAAGTGAGCGCGACTACTCCCGGGTTAAAGAAAGTTGTTTAAACAATTTTTCGACGAAGGTACCACCTGGCACCCTATGAATTTGTTATAAGGACCTCTTTTTTAGTAACTTTGTGCAGAAAAATCTAATCGAAATAATTTTGCTAACGGGGGCGACGATACAGCCTGGACTATAGCGCTAATTGTTAATAATTAAAAATAACAGCTTTGTAAAAAAATAATGAAAACAATTTCTACAGTATCTCGAAGTAGGAGTCTTAAACTTTGATTTGATCACTTTTTGACTTTTATAATAATAATTTTTAATCGAGTTATTAAGAAGACTTGAAAATGGCCATTTTCACATTTTTCAAATTTTAAATCGCATATAACTCGACAACAATTAATTTTAGAGAAAAATGACAAATTACTTTTTTTGTTCACAATGACCCAAATTATCTAAAAAATCATTTTTGTGAATTTGTTTAAAAACAAATTGTTTAAACAATTTTCCGACCACGGCACCGCCTGGCACCCTGTGGGTTTTTTATAAGGACCTCTTTTTAAATAAGTTTGTACAAAGAAATCGAATCGGAATAATTTCGTTAACGGGAGCGACGATACAGCCTGCTCTATATACAAATTAAATGAAACAAGTTAGGGTATGTTCCTTTAAATGTACAGCTGGTTCCTAAAAAAACTGATACGACTCTTAGTAAGATTTGATCATTTTGAGCAGTGTATGATTGGTCTGATATTATATTATATTTATTATGACAGACAAATCATAAAATAAACAAACAAACAGCAATTTTTTGAGGTTGAAGTTATCTGACAAATTTTAAGATTTGGCAGTGACAGTGACAGTATGTAAATAATAAGTATTTATCCTTCAAAATATAATAAATTAAATATAATTAAACTCATATTCATTAAATCACACCTTATCAAAAGCTTTTTACAAGAACATATTCAGCGATTCTGATATGACTTAGACCCAAACTACATCAAGATCGCCTATAAATTGTGCTGGTAATTGCTTTGCAGCGAGACCAAAAACAAAAAGAAGAAGAAGAAAGTACACTGCTCAATTTTCTACAAAATACGCTTTAAGGTGATACAGGAGCGATCAGCAGGTGGCAAAAAACGCGGTCCAATATTGCGAAAGTTCTGCGAATTTTCAAAAGTGAGGCAACAGTGCGTCGGTAATTCGACACTAACAGTGACGTTTATACTATCAAAAACAATAATTTTTATACATATAGGCGCGAAATGTTGCCAAGTCAGTGACGTTCGATTTCTTGTTATAAAAAAATCGATTTTTAGTAGTTCCAAGATTACACAAAATCTAGGCATGGGATAAAAAAGTTTATTTGAAGAAAGTGTATTTTTTTGTCTTTCTTAATGGCGGTACAGGCTCCTTTTTCAATATTTTATTTAGTTGTAGAGTAATTTCCACATACTAACATATTTCTGAAATTGGGCTCTGTACCGCCATTCTTTATTATATTACGAATATGTGTGAGACATATCTCGACAAAATATTCAAAATTAGAGCCGCAATCTTGGAACGCATTTGTTGCTACCTGTTGATCGCTACTGTTTCCTCTTAAGAGTCGTATCAGTTTTTTTGAACCAGCTGTACAATAGAAATCTTCCATTATTTCTACGCGTATATAATAAAATATGTCTAGTGGCTGTCTTTCCCGTGTACTCGGCTAAATGATTCTAATAAGGAACAGATCTATGGCCTAAATATTTCGTGTTGGTATCATGTGACGTCACGGGCTATGACGCGGATAACTTGCAACGGTAAGTATATTGGACGGACTGTACTTTATTTTTTTAAACTCTGATGTATACCTCAATAAATAATTACTTTGCCTACTCATGCAAAATTGTATAAATGAATACAATTTTAAAGATAATAGAAAAAAAATCTTCATTTTTAAAAATTGTTTGTTCTAAACTAAAAATTATTTCACTGAACTAAACAAGTTATTGCTATTTTTCGCCTACCACCGTTAGCTTTTCTTTTCTATATCGATCATATGTTTTGTGTAGTTCGAAGCTATTTCGGGATCTTCTGAGTATTTAAGATTCATTAGTTAATAGAAAAACAAACTATTGCAGAGACGGCTTTACGTTAAACAATTGTGACAGTGGTTGCTTTTTAATAGCCAAGAATATTTCAATCAATTTTTATCTTTAATTAGTATATACTAATATACAGTTTTTTTTTCAAAATTTTTTAATAATTTAATTTTATATTCGTGCACTCTTTATTTTCAACTATTATATTTTAACCTACATATTTTCCCACCTGTTTAATATTTAATATTCCGATAACTAATCGAATAAAGAATAAAGGATTACAGATTACGGTAAATATTTATTAAACATATATGATTACAAACTTTTGTACATGTTTTATTTTAGACCGTGACAAGTGCTCTGATCTGATTGACGTTGACAATGTGACAAATACACTGACACCTAAAGGTGTGTTCACACTATACACTAAACACCTTCCCCTTAAAGATCAAGTTTCACTGGGGGTTTAATAGATCGTCCAAAACGAGATCTTTGATAACCTGAAGTACCTGGGTCAGAGATTACTTGTTCATTTTTATTAACATCTATTGTCCTAAATAATAGATTGATATCATCTACAATATCATTATTACTTATAGGAATCTGATTATTCAAATATGTTTTTTGTTCAGGTATATACTGGTCGGGAAACAATTCGGGTTCCAACATAGCATCATAATTTGATTTTGTTAAAGATGGTTTTAATTGACTGCTGTTGCGCCTAATAACTTTATTATTACTTTCCTTACGTATCCAGTATGCTCTTGGTTCTCGAGCTTTCTCTAGAACAACTGCCTTATACCATATTTTATCTCTATTACTTTTAACTACTACTTTATCTCCCTTTTTATATTCTATTAAGGATTTAGGACTCGTTTTATCATAATGTATTTTCATCTTTTGTTTTTGTTCATTTAGATAATTGACAATATGCATTTGAATTTCTGGTTCTAATTTATTTTGGGTCACTGGAATTTGTGTTCGAAGTGTTCTACTTTGTAAAATTTGAGCTGGGGAGGCTTTTAAACTAATGATAGGGGTATTATTATATTCCAAGAGCAAGTCTCTAAAATCACTTTTTTCTGCTAAACTTTTCCGTAAAATTTGTTTTCCTAAGCTAACAGCCTTTTCAGACAAACCATTGCTCTGATGATGGTATGGTGTACAAGTAGAGACTGTGATATCCTTGTTCTTGTAATATTCCCTGCATTTTAATGATACAAAGGGTAAATTATCTGCGATTAAGTGCTGAGGGTAACCAAATTTTGTAAACGCATTCTGCATCGCATCTATAACAGATTCTGAAGTTTTATTTTGTAAAGGACATATTTCAATCCAATGAGAGAAATGATCTATTAAGATTAGATATGCCTTTGCTCCAAATTCCAGTATGTCTGCTCCTATTTTATTAAAACGTAGTTTTGGGACTGAGTGGGGTAATAGGGGTTCCCTACGATTACTTGGCATGTACTTTTCACAAGTTCGACATTGTTTGATAAATAATGTAATGTCAGATGACATATTTGGCCAAAAAAATAACTGCCTAGCTTTATGTATAGTTTTATTAATGCCTAAATGCCCTTTATGTATTAAATTTAAAATAAAAGACTTTAAACTATTTGGTACCACTATCTTGTCACCCATAAAAATCAGACCTGCTTCAACATATAAATCATTTTTCAGGACATAGTAAGGCTTGCACAATGGTGAAATACTATTTATTCTTGGCCAACCATTATAATAAAAATCTGAAATTTTCTTTAATATTTTATCATTGGCAGTTTCCCTTCTAAAATTGAATTTTCTCTCATCAGACATAGGCAAATGTATTGATACAGTGTGTACCATTTCTAACATCTCAAGATCAAGTGTCTTGACTTTAAGACTAGCTCTTGGAATATAATAATACCCCTATCATTAGTTTAAAAGCCTCCCCAGCTCAAATTTTACAAAGTAGAACACTTCGAACACAAATTCCAGTGACCCAAAATAAATTAGAACCAGAAATTCAAATGCATATTGTCAATTATCTAAATGAACAAAAACAAAAGATGAAAATACATTATGATAAAACGAGTCCTAAATCCTTAATAGAATATAAAAAGGGAGATAAAGTAGTAGTTAAAAGTAATAGAGATAAAATATGGTATAAGGCAGTTGTTCTAGAGAAAGCTCGAGAACCAAGAGCATACTGGATACGTAAGGAAAGTAATAATAAAGTTATTAGGCGCAACAGCAGAATGCGTTTACAAAATTTGGTTACCCTCAGCACTTAATCGCAGATAATTTACCCTTTGTATCATTAAAATGCAGGGAATATTACAAGAACAAGGATATCACATACTTCGATATCCTTGTTCTTGTAATATTCCCTGCATTTTAATGATACAAAGGGTAAATTATCTGCGATTAAGTGCTGAGGGTAACCAAATTTTGTAAACGCATTCTGCTGTTGCGCCTAATAACTTTATTATTACTTTCCTTACGTATCCAGTATGCTCTTAATATGCTTATGCTTAAAATGCTTTTAATATATTATGTACAGGCCAACAGAGTACATTTTAAAAGCTTTTGAAGGTACTGTTGCCAAACCGATAGGTATAGTAAATTTAAACTGTAAATTTAAAAATAAGGAAATTTTTGAGGATTTTGTGATCGTGGAAGGGGCAAATCAGGTTCTAATAGGTGGTCAAGCTTGTTTGCATTTAAATTTAATAAAAAGAATTAATATTGTTTCTACTGATAAATTCCAATCAGACATAACCAAACAAACTTTTATAGAGAAAAATATGGATATTTTTTCAGGTTCAGGTGTTTTCCCTGGTACATGCCATATAACCACTAACAAAAATTTTGAACATGTTAGTCATCCCCCAACTAAAATACCTTTAGCCATACGTGATGCTTTTAAAAGCGAGTTAAACAGATTAGTTAAAAGAAATGCCATAGAAAAAATTGAACAAATTGACTATAGAGCGAGTATAAATAGAATAGTCTTAGTTGAGAAATCTAATGGAAAAATTAGGTTATGTTTAGACCCATTAGACTTAAATAAAAGTATAATTAGAAAACCCCGTACAAATTTAAGTATTGAAGAAATAAGTTTAAAATTAAGTGGTAAATGTATATTTACAGTCTTTGACTTATCGGAAGGTTATCATCATTTACAGCTTGATGAAGAATCATCCTGGAAATGTTGCTTCGCTACCCCCTTTGGAGTATATAGGTACAAGGTGTTACCTTATGGACTTTCAGACTCACAAGACTTGTTTGAAGAAGAAGTTGAAAAACATTTTGGTGATCTTGAAAATGTTACAATTTGTCATGATGATATGATCGTTTCTGGAGCCACTCAATTGGAGCATGACAAGGCAGTCAAACAAGTACTAGCGAGGGCCAGACAAGTAAACGCAAAATTTAACAAAGAGAAATTTCAATTTTGTCAATTAAAGGTTAAATTTATGGGTCAAATATTTTCAAAAAATGGTATGCAAATAAATCCAGATCGTATTGAGTCCCTAAATAAATTAGAATCGCCTAAAAATAAAACAGAACTTCAAAGAATCATTGGTTCTTTTAATTATGATAGAAACCATATCGAAGTGCTTATGCAACTAATTTATTTAACTAGTTATATTAATTTATAAACCAATGATTCTTTGAAGTTCTGTTTTATTTTTACGTTCATTCTCGGATTCAAAACATTCGTTCATTCTTGAATCCGAGAATGAACGAATGTTTTGAACGTTATAATTTTTTAAAGAGGACCCAGAAAGAGGGTGAAGTATTCGAACATTTCCTAACAGATTGCAGACACTTGGTAAGAGCATGACAAGGCAGTCAAACAAGTACTAGCGAGGGCCAGACAAGTAAACGCAAAATTTAACAAAGAGAAATTTAAATTTTGTCAATTAAAGGTTAAATTTATGGGTCAAATATTTTCAAAAAATGGTATGCAAATAAATCCAGATCGTATTGAGTCCCTAAATAAATTAGAATCGCCTAAAAATAAAACAGAACTTCAAAGAATCATTGGTTCTTTTAATTATGTGAGACGATATGTCCCAAATATGTCTGAATACATGAGTCCTTTATGTGAATTATTAAAGTCTAATATTGAATGGCAGTGGTTGCCAAAACACCAACAAGTTTTTGAAAATTTAAAAAAAATTATTAATGAGGCACCAGCTCTAGTTTCTTTTGACGTAAATAAAAAAATTGTTTTTCAGTGTGATGCCTCTAAAAATGGTTTGGGGTGTTGTATGTTTCAGGAGCACGAAAATACTCTTAAATTAGTAGCATGCGCTTCTCGTACAATGAACGACCATGAAATTAACTATAGTCAAACTGAAAAGGAGCTGCTTTCAATATATTTTAGCACACAAAAATTTCATGATTTTATTTATCGTGCAACAGTAGATATACAGACAGACCACAAGCCTATAATTTCGATAATGAAAAAACCGAATTGTTTCTATCACATAATCATATTTATCAACCTGGTCATCTGGAATCTTAAATGTTGTCATAATACGGGCTGACTCGGTTCCCATTATGTTTCTCAATAGGGACAGTTTTACCCTAAATTTGTTGCCATTTTTCTGGTTATTTGAATTTATAACCTAACCTCTATTCAAGCACTGTTAAATTTCAGTTATCTGTCACAATCCTTCTTGAAATATTCTTATCCTGTCCGCAGCGCCATGTTTAATATTTAATATTCCGATAACTAATCGAATAAAGGATTACAGATTACGGTAAATATTTATTAAACATATATGATTACAAACTTTTGTACATGTTTTATTTTAGACCGTGACAAGTGCTCTGATCTGATTGACGTTGACAATGTGACAAATACACTGACACCTAAAGGTGTGTTCACACTATACACTAAACACCACCAACATTAAATTTTGAAATTCCCGCTTGGATTAATTCAGAAACAGACTGCTTGAAGCGCTGTTTTTCATATTTAACCAAAGCGTTATCGTAAAGTATCTAGAGGAGGTGGGTGATTGATCTGTGCTCCACTCAAGACAAGACTGCGCTACCAATACCGATCGTGTTGTCTCCCCAGTATAAGCTTCACATATTCTTGGTCTCTGGCTTGTAATATCTTTGCAGTTTTATTATTAATATCGATAGAGGTATCATATGGAATATTGTTTTAAAATAAACTTGGTCATATCTCGTAAAACTGTCGGTGTAAGGAAGTTTATACTGACAGAAGGCTCAAAAGCTGATCTAACGAAATGCGTAATAGTATGCGTAGTCAACTTCTGGTTTTGCCTACAATTTTCGAATAACCAGAAGTTCATGTAGGTTCCTCAATCCTCATCCTCAATTTTCATACATTAATTATTGTGTTTATTTAAAACCTCTAGCTATAAGGGCTTATAAATTAAAACTCTCAAAGAATCACCCTGTATTTAGATAGTGTCTGTTTCTTCTTCTTTTTATGTAGACATTACTCGGTCTGTTTTTCAGTGTGCCTCCAGCAAGTTGTCATTCCATAGTTTTCATAGTTCACCCACTGATCGTCTTGCTATTGAGGAACCGTCCCTCGCTATTCTTACAATATTTGTTGCCATTAGGCTTATGTGAGCGTTTCATTTTACTCGTCTGTTTCTTACCCGGTTATTAAATGAGACGCTCAGAGCAATAGTGGTCTAACCCCAGAAACGAAGTTTTGATATAAATGCAATCATTGCATTCGTATTTACATTGTGCTTATGGGATGGCGCTACAAATTATGTAGCGCCATTTAGCCAAATATAGAGGTAGGTTGTGTAGACCCTTGTTAATGCGAATATTTAATGTTGCTGCTTTTCTACGCAACGCTAACATTCATTCTAAGCAAAAAACTTTCTATACATTTTTTGATAAAATTGATAGTTTTCGATTTATTCGCTATCGAAAGTGTTAGTTTTATATAGAAAAAATCAATGTTTCTAATAAGTTTTCTGCTAATAACTTCAAAAGTTTTCGTTTTATTAAAACAACTTTACTTAACAAAAATTAGTCCTGTCGCCAGGGGGGGTACAACGACCTCCTTTATTCAGATGGACTTACCCAAGTTTTTTTCATGTATTTTGACCCGTAGAATACGAATTTTTTGGGTAACAGTTGATCCGGATGTCGATAAGATTGTTATTGACCAAGAACTTGAGGAATTACATAACCGCGATCTCTCGCAAAACAAAACATTTTTTGGTATTTTTCGGGTCATTCTAAGCAAAACATGTTTCTACAATTTTTTTCGTAGGATGGCTAGTTTTCGAGATAACCGCGGTTGAACTTTCAAAAAATCGAAAAATTGCAATTTTTGAACCCGAATAACTTTTGATTAAAAAATAAAATAGCCAGTCTGCTTACCGCATTTGAAAGTTTAAGTCAAATTTCATCGGTTTTAATTATTTGCATTGCTAAAAATTTATTTTTTATTGTTTAACAAAGATACAAACACATAGTGTTTCCCGTGCCTTTACGTGCGTTTTAACGCATGCTACGTAGAAATAGCCTCGATTGCACTAGTACCTATTCTACCTACTCGTTCGATTTTAAATGAGAAATCATACATAGAAAACATCACTCACGCACTAGGTGTTTGTAGCTTTTGTTTAACAATAACATAATAAATTTTTAGCAATGCAAATAATCAAAACCGATATAATTTGACTTGAACTTTCAAAGGCGCTAAGCAGAATTGCTATTTTATTTTTTAATCAAAAGTTATTCGGGTTTAAAAATTGCAGTTTTTCGATTTTTTGAAAGTTCAACCGCGTTTATCTCGAAAACTGAGCATCCTACGGGAAAACTTGTTAGAACATTTTTTACTTAGAATGACCCAAAAAATACAAAAAAATGTTTTGTTTTGCGAGAAATCTCTGTTATGTAATTCCTCAAGTTCTTGGTCAATAACAATCTTATCGACATCCGGATCAACTGTTACCCAAAAAATTCGTATTCTACGGGTCAAAATACATGGAAAAAACTTGGGTAAGTCCATCTGAATAAAGGAGGCCGTTGTACCCCCCCTGGCGACAGGACTAAATGTACCTTTTGAAAAAATAAACAAAACCGTTTTTTTTTTAATTTTCTTTAAGACCAATAGTAATCGAGCTATACTTTATTATACAGTGAGCACGTACAGGTTGGAATAAATTCGTTTTCTCGAGAATGGACGACTTCGGAGAAAAATCCCGAAACACGTCAATTTTTATTTTTAATTTACGTCTTTTTGGCATATATATCGTACTAGTGGCGTCACTCACCTGGGCGTTATGAAGTCGTCCATGATTTTTTTTTTGAAATGAGAATAGGGGTCGTGTGATAGCTCATTTGAACGTTATTTTAATTCCCTATTCAGTGATATAAACTTTAACATAATTATTTATATAGGGTGTAAAAAAATTTTGTAGGTATGTAATTTATTTAATTCAAAATACATTTTACTGCTCTCAGAAAACAGAAAAAAATGTTTATTTATAAAATAATCATTGCTTTTCGCTTAAATTAAATCTTCAAACTGTCAACAGGCAGGTGGGTGGCTGCTTTAATATTGAATTTAAGCAAAAACATTATTTATTTGTCAAATAAACATTTTTCCTGTTTTCTGATAGCAGTAAAATGTATTTTGAATTAAATAAATTACACACATTCTTCTTTTTATGTCAATAAATTGAATTCAAAAAAATTATTTTGGACATCCTGTATAAATAATTATGTTAATTTTTATATTATTGAATAGAAAATTGAATTATTTTCAAATGAGTTATAACATGACCCGTATTCTCATTTAAAAAATCATCGATGACGTCATCACGCCGAGATGGGTGACGTGACTAGTATGATATATATGCCAAAAAGTCGTAAATAAAAAATAAAAATTGACCTGTTTCGGGATTTTTTTTCAAAGTCGTCCATTCTCGAGAAAATGAATTTATTCCAGCCTTTACGTGCTCACTGTATGTTGGCTCCTCTTCGACAAATGCTAAATAAGGTAGTTTTAAAGTCAAAATACGGGAAAGCTATGTATTTTTTGAGGACAACTTGTTCGAACTAATTTAAAGTACTTAAAAATATCTGTCTTCAGAAATAAAAAAAGTCTCTAGCTCAAAAATTATAGGCAATGAAAAGAATGTCAGTTCCTATTTTTTCAGCGAAAAAGTGATCGCAAGCAACCCCCTAATAACCACTCTAATTAAAATTTGTTATTGACCTTATTTGGTCTTTTTTATTTATGTATTATTAATAGGTTCTAGAAGTTTGACTTGCTTAGAATGATTAGTTTTTTAAAAAAAGGGAGTTAAAAGCAAATAACGAATTTTTGTAGTTTGGAAAAAATGGCCTTTTCTTCAGAATAGCAATATTAGCAGCAGAGATGCGAAAAAATATTTAAATATGAAATTTCAGCTTATTTAATTCTCAAGAACCTGATTTGAAAAAAATTTTTCTACGGCAGAAATTGAGTGAGCTATGTACAATTAAAACTTGTAATAACATGCTAAAACCACCTTTACCAACCCTTTCAAAGTCACCTCTTTTTGCGACTAAGGATTTTAAGAATATTAAATATTAAATTTTAATATCAATAGGCTTATAGATCTTGTAAAGAACTATAAAATTATTTTTTATCAACCTTTTTAAGATAAAAAATAAAAAGTTACGGTTAAAAAATCAATATATTTTTTTGAAAAAAAAGGTTAAATCCAATGGAAGCATAATAATGTAAGTTAGCGGTGTTTTTAGTCATTGAACTTATTGATTCTTATTGATTTGTGTATTATTAATAGATTGTAAAAGTTTTGACTTGCTTAGAATTATTAGTTTTAAAAAACTGGAGTTAAAAGCGAATAACGGATTTTTGTAGTTTGGTAAAAAATGTCATTTTATATATAAAATGGCATTTTATGTATAAATAATTTTAATATAAAATTATAGGTTATTTAATTCCCAAGAACTTGGTTTGAAAATATTTTTTCCACGGCAAAAATTGAGTGACTCGTAAAGGATTATATCGAAAAACATTGATTTTTTCTATACAAAAATAACACTTTCGATAGCGAATAAATCAAAAACTATTAATTTTATCAAAAAAAAAAAAAAATTATTAGAACGTTTTTTGCTTAGAATGAACGTTTTTATCAACTTTTGCAGTCAAAATATAATACCTCCGAGATGGGGTGACAATCGATCATATAAATTTTAATCCTTGGACAATTCACTACTTATTCCCTTTTCAAGCAAATCAATCCATTCTGTAAAAATTGCGAGGTGAAAGCTTGTATTTCTGCCGCGTGTGTATTATTGGTCTGATGACTGTTTTGTAAATTATACATATTTTTAGTTTCTTTTTATTGTTTTATTCAGGCAACCTGCAGCTCTGTTTGCTCTATTCACTTGATCTTCCACTTCTGTTTCGAGCTTTCCGTAGCTGGATCTGCTGGATAGTGAGATGCCTAGATATTTAAACTCCATCACTTGTTTTTTTATCTTACCCTTCAGCTCTAATTTACATCTTAGTAGCTTTGCTATTATTATAATCAAGCATTTTGTCTTTTTTTGGTGAAATTAACGTGTTAAATTATCTGGCGGTTGTATTAAATTGGTGCTGCATACGTTGCAAATCATCTGCATTTTAAAAGATTATTATTGCATCGTCTGCATAACAGATTATTTTAAGTTGTTTTTCTCCCACCTGGTATCCTTTTTTAGTTATTACTTTCTTTTATTATTTTATCCATGGAATACAGAACTCAACGAATCCCAGTCTCATCCCATTGCCAACTTCAATGGGGTCAGTTAGTTATTCTAATTTTTTCTTTTATTGTGTTGCTTTGGTAGATATTTTTGATTGTTTTAAGTTCTTAGAGGAACACCATAAATAGTGTAATAGTGTAAAATTAGTTTTAAGTTAACGGAAAGCACTGAAATACATAATATAATATTTGACCTCATTATTACTTCACCAACTATAAAACACAACAAACGAATTATTATACCAAGTGCTTTCCTTCTAACATAAATGGTCATAACTATAAACTTATCCCATTATCTTTCATATAAAGACGATATCGATTACATTAATTTATAAAATATATAATTTAAAAAGTTGGCAAACTACTCTTTTGTAGATTTCTATTAACAGGTGTCAGTTTATAATAACTTTTTATTTGTTCGATTGAATTATAGAATCTTAGAGACGATATACCAGGTGTCCACCTATATTTTCCCCCATTTTAACTGCCTATAACTTCTAAACGGCTTAAGATAGAAATATGCGGTTTTCGCTAAAATGTTTTATTTTAGTAAAAGTTTTGTTTGAATGTATTGAATTTTTTATATCGCAAGTTTTACAGTAGTTTCTCCCTTTATGTAAGCTAATATCATGCTATCGCTGAAAATTACTGCATAGACACACATACTCGTACAAGTCCAGTCTCGGGGGAGATGTGTCTTCCAATGGAGCAGTGGGACACACATATCTGAAGATCAAACCGGTCACACTCCGTAATTGAGTGGTACCTATCTGACCTCCAAGCTATACCACCACCCCTCCCCATCGAAAGACATACCGAATGGGGAGGCGCTGTACTTAACCTTACTTTGGATGGCCTGGGTAATGAGAAATTCTCTTGTATTACTTCATGTGGTTAAACCACCTGATTTTCGGGGCAGCTAAAAGAGCTTTTTTCCTATTAATGACTTATTAATTAATGTATTACTTGACTTTGGACTTGTGTCCTGAAAACAACTGATACGAAATATTGGTTTTTGGGTTCAACCAATGATTTTTCTTAAGACATACCGGCATATTTGTGTTTCGTAGATCTTAAGAAGGCATGTGATGGGGCTAAATTAAAGGACGTTATCAATTTATTGTACACAAGAGGTACCTTTCGAAACAATTAAAACGATCCAAAAAATATCTACCATAACAACACAATAAAAATAAAAGTAGAAGGAGAACTAACGGAACCCAACTGAAGCTGGCAATGGAATAAGACAGGGGGATTACCTGGGTCATCTCCCCCCCCCCCACGATCCTCCAGGATTACCTGGGGGATTGTTAAACTTGACCATGGATGAAATAATAAAAAGAGTAAGAACTAAAAATGGATACCAAATTGGAGAGAAACAACTTAAACTAATCTGTTATGCATACGATGCAATACTTATATCTCAAAGATGATTTACAACGTATTTTGCACAAATTTAACTGCTAGAAAATTTAACATGGTAATTTCATTACAAAAGACAAAATGCATAGTTAAAACAGCAAATCGACAGCAACAAAAAATTTAAATAGAGCTGGAGATTCTGAAAATAGAATAGAAGTAATGAAGTTTAAATATCTAGGCATCACACTATCTAGATCAACTGAAAAGAGCAAATACACAAATACGGCCACATGTTGCCTGAACGAAACAATATGAAAAATAAAAATATCGAAAAAGAAATGAAAGGCAGAATCTACAAAGCAGTAATTAGACCCTTAATGACCTGATACAGAGCGACAGAAACACGATCTGATACAGAGAGATATAGCTAGAAGTGCAGATGTATGACGGAGATGCAAAGTGAACAATATTACTAACTGGGTAAAAACCAGAAGAGTAGAATGGATCGACCACATAAGCCGAATGACAACAAATAAAGACGTCGGGAGACGGTTCCCCGATAGGAACAGGATCAGTGGGAAGACCATGAAAACGATGGAATGCAGACTGACTGAAAGCACTTAAAAAAAACAAACGGAGCCATGTCCACACAAAAAGAAGAAGAACAAGCAGAAAAAGCATTCTACCAGGATTGCAAGAACAGTATAAATATATGAAAATTATTTTGAAACAGAGATGCCATTGGATCCAAGAGTTTTTTTAAACCTCTATTTCTTTTAATTCAAGGTATTTCTTTTACTTCAAATCAATGGATGTTATGTCCTAGATCCTTTTACACTACATTATATTAGTTATTACCTATTGTTCAGGAATGATACTGTTGATACGAGATAAAAGCTGTTTATTCAATGTTATAACGCTTCGTAGCATCAAAAACGTTCCATTTTTTAACAAAAAATCCGTTCTATAAAATATTCAACAGCGGTAAAATTCATTTAAAGCGTGGAAAGAATTTCGTTAAAATCGATGTAAAATTGCAATGTACAACACGAGTATATTTTCAAAGGTTTTTATAATAAAGGCTTTAAAAATTAAAAAATATCGTTGTTAGAGTTAACGTGCATGCATAAAATAAATTATTAAAAATTTTAGTAGGTATATCAAAGAGAATGTATTGTTTTAGCAACAAGAATTTAGAGGACGTCGTGGTTAAACCAGGACGCTCATATATTTTTTTTCGTTATTATTTAACATATCAAGCCAAATGTTTAACATATCATAGCAAATAATCCTATTATTATTAACGACTTAATAACCGGAAAAATAACGTAAAATATGGACAACATAATTCGTTGTGAAATAGAAAGAGATGAAACTAGTAGAGGTGGGAAATTATCGGTAGTAATCTATACAAGTAATGGTCTTTGAGTATGGTTTTCACGTATCGAGTGTGGATTTATCTCACTCACGATACCTTATATGTTGGCGATTTAAATTCCCGCAAGGTCTAAATATTATTCGACGAAAAAGCATATAAAATTCCACGAGGAAATTAAAATTATATTATCTCTCCATCGTATTCGTGAACATCCTAAGGACCCAAAAGGAAAAATTTTCCTGTAGCTGACTGTATACCATAAATCACAAAAATACGAGATCCTTTGTAGAAGGCATATTTAAAATTCCCTAAATAAAGGTTACATTAAATTACAGGACGTTTTCGGAATAACAAATCCATCATCAGTGTTACTAAAAGCCAAAAAATAGCATGCCTGAGCCACGAAAATGTTTTGGGTAAAAACCCTTTAAATGTTGACAGTTGTTGTGTTATACATATTGTTGTGTACTACATATTAATAAAAATACTTAACGATGTTGCAAATATACCTGGATATTACCAGGGCAACACGGGATTCTTCCCACGTGGTTGTAATTTGAGGTTTAAAACCTCACATATTGAAGTTCAATCATCATCATTCTCTTTGCCTTATCCTTATGGGGGGTCGGCTTCCCTAATTGCATTTCTCCACACAATTCTATCTTGGGTCATATCAATGTTAATCTCCTTTACCAACATGTCCTGCCTTATCGTCTCCCCCACGTCTTCTTTGGTCTTCCTATCCTACTCCTTCTAGGAATCTGCACTTCAGCAATTCTTCGTAATGGGTGATTAGCGTCTCGACGTTGAACATGACCAAACCATCTCAACTTATGCTCTCTCATCTTGGCATCAATTGGTGCCACACCTAGACTTCCCTAATATGCTCATTTTTAATTTTATCCGTCTTTGTCACCCCACTCATCCATCTAAGCAACCTCATTTCCGCCACATGCATTTCTTGTTCCTCTTTCATTTTCACTGCCCAACATTCAGTTCCGTACATCATAGCCGGTCTTATTGCTGTTTTATAGAATTTTCCCTTCAGCTTCATTGGAATTTTTCTGTCATACAACACACCACTCGCGTCTTTCCACTTCATCCATCCAGCCCTAATTCTGCTGCATGCATATCCATCTATTTCTGCATTACTCTGTAATACCGATCCCATGTACTTAAAACTATTGCTTTTTACAATCAGTTCACCATCCAAAGATACCATTTTATTTGTAGTAACTCCATCTTTAAATGAACATTCCAAATACTCTGTTTTTGTCCTACTAAGTTTTAAACCTTTTTCCTCCAGAGCTTGCCTCCACTGTTCCAGTTTTTGTTCTACGTCTCTTTCACTATTTCCTACTAACACGACATCATCAGCATACATTAAGCACCATGGAATGTTACCCTGTAGTTTCGCTGTTATCTGGTCCAAAACTAATGAGAATGAATACGGACTAAGCACAGAGCCTTGGTGCAATCCTACTTTCATATGAAATTTATCAGTCTCTCGCACACCTGTCCTAACACTAGTCGTTACTCCCTCATACATATCCCTCATAATCTTTACATATTCACCAGGGACTCCTTTCTTATTGAGTGCCCACCACAGAATCTCTCGAGGAACTCTATCATATGCTTTCTCAAGATCAATGAACACCATATGAGCGTTTGTATATTTACTCCTGTATTTTTCCATGAACTGCCTTATAATGAAAATTGCATCTGTTGTTGATCTGCCTTGCATAAAGCCAAATTGATTCTCGGATATTTCGGTCTCTTCACATATCCGTCTATCAATTACTCTTTCCCATATTTTCATGGTGTGGCTAAGCAGTTTTATAGCCCCGTAGTTTGTACATTGTTGTATATCTCCCTTGTTTTTGTAAACAGGTACCAGTACACTGCTTCTCCATTCGTCTGGCATTTGTCCAACTTTCATAATTCTATTAAATAGGCCTGCTAGCCACCTTGTTCATGTCTCTCCGAATGCTCTCCATACTTTCCCAGGAATATCATCTGGTCCTACCGCTTTTCCTTTCTTTATTTTTTGAAGCGCTTGAGCCGCTTCCTCGTTTGTCATTTTGGTGACCATTGCTGCTACTGTCTCCGTTGACTCTTCAGGCTGTGTGTCAAATTCTTCATTTAATAAGCTGTCAAAGTACTTTTTCTCCATCTCTTTTTGACATCCCTTTCGTGAAGTAGTATTTTATTATTTTCATCTCGGGTACATCTAATCTGATTAAAGTCTTTTGCTTTCTTTGCTCTCTGTTTGGCTAATTTATATATCTTCGTTTCGCCTTCCCTGGTATAAGTTGATCGTATAGGTTTGAATACGCTTCTGCTTTGGCTTTTGCCACTGCTACTTTCGTTTTCTTTTTCGCCACCATATAGTTTTGAAGATCTGTGTAGGATCTGGTTTCTTGCCACTTTTTATATAATTTTCTCTTCTCTTTTATTTTTCCTTGTATTTCGTTTGACCACCACCAAGTCTCTTTATCCTTAAACTTTTTTACTGACGTTTTCCTAATTATTTCAATAGCAGTCTCTCTAATACTACTGGCTATTTTTCTCCAAATTGTATTAGGGCTTCCTTTCATGTTCCAACATATTTTTTCTACTATTTTTCTCCTGAATAGACCTTCTTTCTCATCTTTTAGCATCCACCACTTGATTTTTTGTGATCCTCTCCGATATTTTTGTTTAATTTCGCTTTTTACTTCGATGTCCAGAACAAGGAGCTTATGTTGTTTGCTTACTGTCTCACTAACTATTACCTTGCAGTTCTTGCATTCACGTATGTCATCTTTCCTTATCATGAAGTAGTCTATTTGGGATTTATATTGTCCACTTTTGTAGGTAATAAGTTGAGCTTCTCTCTTTTTAAAGAATGTGTTAACAATCGCCATATCCAATGCTGTTGCTAATTCAAGCTATATTTTCACATATTGAAGTTCAATGGCCAACTTTATTGGCTTTCAGTAACACTGATAATGGGTTTGTTAATCCGTCTTTTGCAAAAAAAGGCTGTTGTGATTTTTCTCTAAAATTGATTGTTGTCGAGTTATACGCGATTTAAAATTTGAAAAATGCGCAAATGGATATTTTTAAGGCTTAATAACTCGGTCAAAAATTATTATTATACAAGTCATAAATTGACCAAATCAAAATTTAAAGCCATCCCTACAAGATCTGGAAGAAATTTTTGCCATTATTATATTACTAAGCTGTTATTTTTAATTATTAACAATGAATGCTAAGAGCGTATTGCGGCGGCCGTCAATGTGAGTATAAGAGAGTAACACCGTTGGACGGCCGAAACGGTGCTTCTCTTTCGCATTCACCATTGAGGGCCGTCTAATATGCGCTTAACGCTCATTGATAATAAAATAACAGCTTAGTAATAAAATAATGACAACAATTTCTTTAAGATCTTGTAGGGGGACTTTAAACTTTGATTTGGTTACTTGTTGACTTTCATAATAATAACTTTTATTGTTATTAAGTTATTAAGCCTTGAAAATTGCTATTCTCGCTTTTTTAAATTTTAAATCTCATATATGTAACTCTACAACAATCAATTTTAGAGAAACATCACATTTGTTCGAACTGAAAAAAATATTTTTGTGAATTTAGTTAAAAAAAATTGTTGAAACAGTTTTTTTACCACTGTACCGCCTGGCACCCTGTGGATTTGTTATAAGGACCTATTTTTGAGTAAGTTTGTGCAAAAAAATCGAATCGAAATAATTTACCTAACAGGGTCGGCGATACAGCCTGGACTATAAGAATTAGTAAATATTCTGTTAAACTATTAGCTCAGCTACATATTTAACTTTTTAATGTCAAAATGAAATTAGTTAAGTTTAATATAAGTTCAAAAAGGAGCTAATTCACGTGACAAGTAGGTAATCTTGTCACGTTATGATATAATATATTTTTCGTTGTCTTACTACGTGCGACAATAAACAAAGTGGATGATTTGCGTATAAGGCAACATACTACGTACTATTTACCATAACAGAAACAATATTTTTTTTATTTTCAGTCTATAAACATTTAAGGATTGGCCTTATGATTTATTTTACGTATGTATATATTATTGTAATAATTATGTTATGTAAAAAATCGGATATTAAAATCGTTTAAATTCAAATGACAATATGTCGGTTGCTCTCATCGAAATTCTCGTAGGTAATTTACTATCTGAAAATCGCTGTTGGCTTCAGCGATTGTCATTTTCCAATAACTATCGTTCTCAAGCAAATTGAGCTGTTAACATGTTGCACTAAATTATGGACATCCTACACATTGAGCAGTAAGGATAAAGTTTTGATACCGATTTTATTACTGCAAAAAATATATGTTCTTCCTAAATATTCAATAGCACCTTGTATCAACAGAAATCATACACATCATAAAAAAATCAGAATTTTTTGGACATACACTCCGTCGCGTCATACAAAATTTCAAGTTATTCAACTTATTATGGAGTGTAAGATGTTGTCTTGTGAGGGTACAAATTGTCGCAGAATTTCGTGGCTGAAGAACTTACAGCATTGTTGGAAACAACATCAACATATTGTTGAGAAAGGTGGCCAGAAAAGTCCAAACAGAGCTGATTATTACCACTTTCGATAGGATACGATTTCTATCCTAAAACTTACAACAACATTTCTACAAGAACTAATAAATCAGAGGAAAAGTTTATCAGATGAACAACAGGGATTTCGTATTAGAAGATCGAGTACAGATGCAATATTCGTCATAAAGCAAATTGCTGGGAAATCACTAGAGTATAATAGATATGGTTGACTTGAATCAATCATTTGACAGAGTAAATCTCAAAATGTAATCCATGTTAAATGCATGTTTTAAAGCTGTTTTTCACGTATAAATCAAAAACAATAAGCTTTTACAAAAAAGTTATTATTACCAAAATTTAGGATTAAAAAAAATTGAATACAATCCTTAGTTAAAAACCAAAATAATGTTAATTCAAAGTGAGTTCAAATCTAAGTATCCAAGCTTAAATAACGGGAAAACGATGCAGTTTATAAAATATGCCTGCTAAACACTTGTAAAAGTACTTTGAAGTACCTATCAAATGAGCTGCAGAAGAAGTTAATAGTATCAAAATTAAGCAAGTTATAATGAAAATAAGAGAACCCCTTCGAATTTTTTAAGAAAAAGTTAAAAATAAAACATACGCCATTTCCACAAAAATTAAAATTTATAGTAATTATTATAAAAGCTTCTTTATATTAGCCTAATTAATGGTCTCAACAATTTTGACTGGTTTAGAATGCATATTTTTGAGAAAAAGATGTAATTTAAAAAAAAATCAGAATTTTTAAAATTATTGTAATCTTTATTTTTTTTCATAAATACTCCAAAAATACTCAATATGCGTGAAAAATTATATATAACAAAATTTTTGTTTTTTCTACGCCCAATATTTTACCGTTTTTACGATATCTGTAGAGTAAAATATAACCGATATAGAAACGTTTAAATCTTAAATTGTGCTGTGAGAACTGTGTAAAGGGGGCCATTTAACCTTTAATTTAAAAAAAATAAGGGGTTTAAAAGATTAAGTTTAACACAGTATAATAGCCCTTGGAATTATCTTTTAAATAGTTTTTAGGTGAACCTCATACCGTAAAAATAAACGGAGGTATTAAAAAACACAATAACATTTTTTTTTAATTTTAAAAGATAAATTTGAAAAATTTTTGGAGCATAAATTATTGTAATGCTATCAATTTGTTCGGGGCTCATTTAATAGATATTTCTAAGTATTTTGACAAATGTTTAATAAGATTTTGTTAAATATACAATACATCATTTTCTCGTTATTCAAGCTTGAATATGTACTTAGATTTGGGTATTCGCAAAAAAAATATACAATCAATTACTTATAACTCACTTTAATTTAACATTAAAAGGATTTTCTAGTAAGGAGTTTATTTCGTATTTTATTAGATTCAATTTAGGTAATAATAACTTTTTTGTAAAAACTTATAGCTTTTAAGTTATTTATAGAAAATCGGTTAAAAACATGCATTTTCAATAAAAGTTTTGATCTTTAATAACTCAAAAGGTTTTGATTTATTTTAATCACTTTATATAACAAATTTTGTTTAGAATTTGTCCCTCTATCGAATTATGGGGTCATTTTTAATAAAATAATTTTCAACCCCGAGAAGGGTTGGTATCTACCCCCAGGGTAAAAGCGCAACTTAGCACCATGTTACCTTTGTTCCTTGAGATATCCCCTAACCACTCACCAATTTTCATGCAAATCGATGGAGGTAATAGCTCAGATCCACCTTCAGTGATTGCACTTGTATTATATGCCAAAAATGTCATGACAGTATTTCAAAATTAACAGAATACACAAATTGATTAAGTGCGCAACATTTAGGTGTCAATAAAAGTTAAATATTCATTGTCAAAAAAAATAAAAACTTTATATGAATTTTAGGACAGAGATTTTATTCTTATCTTGTCGCCCTATATTCACATTGACATACTTCAAACATCTGTTCCAGTTACAATTACTACCCAAGTAGCAATTTTTCGACGCATTGGTTGTCAGTACAAACAAATGCACTGTATATAACGTTGTCCGAGAGCATTTTCAGTTGTTTCGGCCAACGACCCCTAACCCGACTGACATTACGATGTTACAACATTAAGTAATATCTTTAGTTATATGGGCAACTAAGTTATTACTATTGTGACAACTACATATCACAGTCAAGTTTTTTCAACAATCGCAACTACTTAAAAACGTTATAATGCTAAACTAATTTACGCCCATGGGTTTTCTGGCCGACTAGGTAGTTGTCTCTCACGACCACAGGGCCTTTACGTATAGTTCTATAGATATGTGACACGTTTACGGCAACTTCAGGAGCAAAAAAAGAATTTACTTTATAACCTTACTTTTTTCTTATTATTTTATATTTTATTTTGCTGGAAATTTTCGATTTATTTAACAACCTCTTTATTTGTTTTTTATTAGCTGGTTTCTCCATTGTCCATTGTTTTATCAGTAGATTTGATAAGCTCTAATCTTTGTATCAGCTTTGCTAGACATGGTTGCCAGGCCAGTTCTTACTCTTTCAGTACTATATCCGTTGCAAGATAATTTGGCTGAAACTCCGACAAAATATGTACTTTTTGTACATATTTTGTCTGAATTCCATCCGAATTATCTTGCAGCGGATAGTAGTTTTGCTTTCAAGAAATCAATAGAAATCAGTAGATTCTTTTTAGGCCCTGTAAATACAGTAAAATCTGTGTTAACGGTTACTTGTCAAAATCGCCCGATTTCATAATCAACTTAAAGTAAAGTTCACTTTAAAGTTGACATTTACCCATATATGAATTGTGATAAAGGTAGAGGTACCAACTTACTTAAAATTTAAAAAACTGATTATGAAACCGAGCGTTACAATCATTTTGAAAATTCTCCAAACCAATTATATGAAGATTTCCTTATTTAGATCTGGTATTTACCAGTTTCATTTCTAGACAAGGCGAAAACGGCGGGTTCGAAGGGAAAAATATTCCCATGAAATTTTTTTGCATAATCACATTCGTGAGACATCCCAGAATAAGGTTCAAGAAGTCGACCAAGTGAAAAGTGGGCCAATTTTTTTTAACAATTTTTTTTTAATCAAATTGCAAGAATCAATATTTTTGGCCCGAGCAATTTTTTCTTTAATCTTTTGGACCATTCTGGACAAAAAAGGTCTCTAATAATTTTTCTCTAAAGTTGATCTTTTTCGACTTATAAGCAATTTAAAATTGAAAAAAACGAAAAATGGCGATTTTCAAGGCTTAATAACTCGGTTAAAAGTTATTATTATGAAAGTCAATATATGACTAAATCAAAGTTTGAAGCCGCCCCTACAAGATCCTGAAGAAATTTTTGTCATTATTTTATTACTAAGCTGTTATTTTTAAGTAATAATAATAAGCGCCATTCACGTGTGCGGGGCTGTAAATGCTGAGTGCGAGAGAGAAGCTATTTCAGCAGTCCCCGCACTCACATTTACAGCAGCGTCAATACGATACAAGCTCATTGTTATTAATTAAAAATAACAGCTTAGTAGTAAATTAATGAAACAGATTTCTTCGGGATCATGTAACGGCGACTTTAAACTTTGATTTAGTCACTTTCTGACTTTCAAAATAATAATTTTTGACCGACTTATTAAGCCTTAAAAATGGCCATTTTCGCGTTTTTCAAATTTTAACTTGCTTCTAACTCGAAAAAAATCAACTTTAGAGAAAAATTATAAGAGACCTTTTTTGTCCAGAATGGTCCAAAATATTTATTTTTGCAATTTGATTAAAAAAAAATTGTTAAAAAAAAATTGGCCCACTTTTCTCGTGGGCGACTTCTTGAACCTTATTCTGGGATGTCTCACGAATGTGATTATGCAAAAATATCTCATGGGAATATTTTCCCAACAAACCCGCCGTTTCCGCCTTGTCTATTCTCTGTCTATCTATTATCATCATCTACGTCCTGAATCTTATTTTCGGTAATGACATTGGGAAATTGTAACAAAATGTCTAAAAATTAATTTAGAAATGGGGTGAATACTATTAAAAAGAAAATTTTATTTTAGTGATAACAAATATTGAAATATACCAAACATCTAATAAAAAACATTGCCTACTAGAATTTTTTAAATAATATCAAAAATATACCAAAACAGTAGATATCTACTAAATGTGGCAACGCTGTTAACGAGAATGATGCACTTCATTGCACTGGTCACATGACCTCTGTCACCCAATAAGAGAGTGCGTTCTAAAGTGGTTGGGATAGTCGGTCCAGGCCGTGTTTGGTCGGCGATTGGACTTCTCGGTTGTCTCATCCGTCTATGGTTCGTAATAAGGTATATTTTAAGTAATATTGGTAATGTTGTTTAATGCACCATTTTGGTTTTTTTGGGATGTAAAGAAAATAAAAACACAAAATATAAAAAATGCAGGCATTTTCTAATACCTTTAAAAGCACCATCAATACATTAAATTTATACAAAACATCTTTAACATAAATTCTGGCTTTTATATTAAAATTAGATTTTTTAAATTTACATATTTTTTGTTAAAAAGGTGATAAAAAATGAGCGCGTGTGTTTTTTAAAGGTGGAATATCCATATTTGACGGTAATCTGAGATGCGTTTATAAATTTCACATCAGGTAATTTTGTTTAAGTCCTTATTTATGTAATTATATAAATTTAAATACCTGATATGATGTCAAAATAGTTTACTTTTTATATAGGTAAAAAAACATAACCAGTCCGACTCTTTGAGCAACCATTGCACGCAGGCACTTTTTATAGTCGCTTCAGTTGTCTTATGCAACGCTTAAGGTTGCCTAGGCAACGTCAAGACAACTCAAAAATCGTCCACCAAATTAGTGCAGAATTGGGTCGTCTTCTAGGCAATAACAACGTTGTAACAAAACGTTGCCACGCGGTAGACAACGTTGTCGCGTCGACAAATTGCTACTTGGGTACCCACCCAGTTCTTTATTATGTAGATAAAATCACCGCAAAGATTTTGCTTAGATATACGAAATTAATGACTAAACCTAATTTTATATTCCGTATTTTCCTATTTATTGTTATAACAGCTAAAATAATATTTTGTATATATGTTACCTTACCGGCCAAACCCGATTTCAGGACAAACTAGTTTGGCCTAAGCCAAACTAGTTTCTCCTATCACGCGTAGGCCAAACTAGTTTATCCTAGGCCAAACTAGTTTATCCTGATATAAATAAACACACTTCAGGCCAAACTAGTTTATCCTGATATAAAGACGCACACTTCAGGCCAAACTAGTTTATCCTGATATAATAAAGATTCACACTCCAGGATAAACTAGTACGGCCTTCTTCTTCTTCTTCTTCTTGTAGTGCCTATCCGTTTCAGATGTTGGCGACCATCATGGCAATCTCTACTTTTCACACTGCTGCTCTGAAAAGACTTTTAGTGGTTGTGTTGTACCACGTACGTAGATTTTTCTAGGTATTTTTTAGATGCGTCTGTAAATACGATAGGATGATCTTTAAAATAATTTTCTATGTCTGAATTAAACATCATATATCTCGCGCGCAAAACGAGCGCAAAACGCGCGCATATGGCGCGCAAAATGCAAGCATAAGGCGCGCAAAATGCGCGCATAACGCTCGCATACGGCGCGCAAAACGCGCGCATAAAACTGCGAGCGAGCAATATGATGTTTAATTCAGACATAGAAAATTATTTTAAAAATCATAATATCGTATTTACAGACGAATCTAAAAAAGACCTAGAAAAATCTACGTACGTGGTCCAACACAACCACTACAAGTCTTTTCAGAGCAGCAGTGTGAAAAGTAGAGATTGCCATAAAAGTCGCCAACATCCGAAACGGATAGGCACTACAAGAAGAAGAAGAAGAAGAAGGCCGTACTAGTTTATCCTGAAGTGTGAATCTTTATTATATCAGGATAAACTAGTTTGGCCTGAAGTGTGCGTCTTTATATCAGGATAAACTAGTTTGGCCTAGGCCAAACTAGTTTGGCCTGAAGTGTGTTTATTTATATCAGGATAAACTAGTTTGGCCTAGGATAAACTAGTTTGGCCTACGCGCGATAGGATAAACTAGTTTGGCCTACGCGCGATAGGATAAACTAGTTTGGCCTAGACCAGACTAGTTTATCCTAAGGCGGTTAGGACAAACTAGTTTGGCCTAGGCCAAACTAGTTTGTCCTGAAATCGGGTTTGGCCGGTAACATATACATCAATAAAAAAACCTTAAAGGATAGGAAGTATTCATTTAATATTTATTTACCATTATGAACAAAATAGACTGGTCTAATTTTACATTCGTCATTTTTCGCTTGATAGTAAAAGTTAAAATATTATTTTCCTTATAGATTTGAAAACAATAACTTAAAAGAAATGATCATTTAGTGTGTATTTAACATGATCAAACAAAACGATTGATAGATATAAGTTTTTTTATATTCGCAAATTTAAACCATTTCATTTCGTAAATCATCAATTTCAAAAATAAAATATACACATAGGTACTCATACTCAAACTTGAACATTGTTAATATAATTAAAGTGTAGAAAGTTCACAGAGCGAATTCTGTATCAGATTATTATTTTGTTGGAGCAGAACCAAGACAGAAATTCGCGACAGTAGCGGTAGCAGGAATAATAAACATCATGAAAATGGAATGCAGAATACATGATTATTAACACGCTCTCCAAATTAAACTCAACAGTAACAGAGAATAGCAGAGGGACATGGTGCAGACAATTGATATTTTCCTTAACAAAAAACACTGAGAAACCTGTGAAATAAACCGAGAAAAAGAGAACAATAAAGGTGAAACTGTATAATAAAGGATGTAGAATAGTGGTTTAGTGGTGGAAGCCAAACAAAAAAAGTTTAAAATAAATTACTAAAACTACATAATAATGTATAAAAAAATCACTAAAATAATGCTGAGAGTTATAACCAGAAAAGGATACAAGCGAATAGAACATGAAGAAAAAAATGAGGTATCGTGGAAAAATAAGTAGACGAAATCCTGGAAAATAAAGAAGACAAGAGAAAAATAGAAAATTTTACAAATAACCACAACTAAACACGCAAATATTGCCCTACCCTACCCTACCCTACCCTACCCCAAAGCTTAAAATCTCTTGGGTGGCTTAAAAAAAAGAGGTAAACAGTTTCTATTATATATTTTTTACTTTTTTACTGTTTACTTTTTTACTGTTTATCACTTTTCCGTATATTCTACTGAATGGTTTTATCATGACAATTCCTCCATAAATGGCACGTTTATAGTGGCTTTAAATGACTTTAGTTCCTCAAAAACATTCGTTTTATTAACGTACCTCTAAACGTTTAGCTAGAGTATCAAAAGTTTCATTGTGAAGTATTATATTAACCTATATAAGTAGGGATATATTGACGATGCTACTGATGCTAAATTCGCTAATTAATAATGTTTTGACTTACTAATTAAATTAATGTACAGGATATTGTTTTCACCCCTTTTACATCATTAAAATATGAAAACGTTGAATTATTCATGTCTGTCTGTCCGTGCGTAAACATAACTCATCCGTTATTAAAATAGAATTATAATAGAATAACAAATGCGGTGTCTAATGAAAACTTCCAAAGATAGTATTAGAGATAAGAAATTTGACTTCGAACTTTCGGTTCCAGAGTTGCAACTGGAAGTACTATTTTAAAGTCGCTGAAACAGTACAAGCGATATATTATTCGACACACCTTCGCAAGAGGAAAACAAAAATATATACTATAAAAATATTATCATAAAAAAATAAAATAGGGAAAGGAAAGAAAAATCTTATCAAACATCATGAATAAGACAGATGACAATAGTTTTGGATAAAGACCTATAACAAGAAGGAGGCTCTATGAATCAATAATTTAATGATGTGCTCTAAAGCAGATAACGATATCGTAAAAGAGATAAAATGGAGTTTCAGGCAAAAAATAGATATATAATAGCCTCCACAACACTATTAAATCTAAGAGCCTAACACGAACATCAAAGATCGGAATATACAGGGTGGCGAGAAAATATGGAAACACGGTAATTTGTCGGAAACCGCTGGAACGAATTTTATAGATTTTGGTGGGTAGGGGTTTTCTAATACGGTCGTTATTATAGTGGTAATTACATTGTTGTCAAATATTCCGTTTTTCTGGAAATCTAATGAACTGTCTTATTTCAAATGGAACACCCTGTATATTTTTTGCGTTTTGACGTCCTGATGAAGTACTGATTATTTTTCATGTGATATTTCCTACACTTAAATGCCATAATTTCGGAGTTATTGCTACATTTATTAAAAACAAAATTTAAACACATTCAAAAAATCAAATATTTCGGCCAGGCTCGACAATATTTTAGGTTCTTTGGATCATTCGGAACAAAAAAGATCTTTTGTAATTTTTCTGTAAAGTTAATCGTTTCCTAGTTATTAGCAATTTAAAATTGAAAAAATCGAAAAATGACGATTTTCTAGGTTCAAAATACAAGTAAAAAGTATTATTTTTGAAATCTTGAAGTACCCTAATTCAAGCTCAAACCTTCTTTTATCAGCTCCCTAGAAGAATTTTTGGCGCGTTTTATTCTAAAATATTGTTTTTTTTTAATTTTATTGAAGAGCATATGAGAGGACGGGCGATCGGGTATGAACAACTAGAAAAGAGTCTTTTAAAATGCAATAAGCCCAAATTACTTATCGGTAACTGAAAAAATAATATTTTAACTTGAATTTAGGTCCTTCGCTGTTTCAAAAATAATATTTTTTACTTTTGTTTTTAAACCTAGAATATCGTAATTTTTCGATTTTTTTTTTTCAGTTTTAAATTGTTTATAACTAGGGAACGATTACCTTTAGGCAAAAATTACAAAAGGCCTTTTTTGTTTTCAATGATTTATGCCCGGTTGCACCAACATATCTTAAGCTTAAGTCGAGAATATCATAAGAATTAATATAATATAATTATAATATATTATAATAAAAATACCATAATATAATAATAGATATAATTGAAAATAAGGTAAGAATCTAAAATTATGGTGCAACGTAAGTGATACTCAAGGGGGCCCTATCTATAAGTAGAGCTTAGCTAAGCTGGAACTTAAGATCTGTTGGTGCAACCAGGCATTAAAGAATCTAAAAGTCTATCCGGACTAAAAAAATTGATTTTTATACTTTGTTTAAAATTTTTTTTTAATAAATGTAGTAATAACTCAGAAATTATGGCATTTAGGTATAGGAAATAGAACATAAAAAATAATCAGTATTTCTTAACGACGTCAAAACGCAAAAAATATACAGGGTGTTCCATTTGAAATAAGAAAGTTCATTAGATTTACAGAAAAACGGAAGATTTGACAACAATGTAATTACCACTATAACATCGGCCGAATTAGAAAACACTTGCCCTCCAAAATCTATAAAAATCGTTTCAGCAGTTTCGGAGAAATTACCGTGTCTCCATACTTTCTCGCTACCCTGTATAAAACAGTTTAGACCGGTGCTCATGTATGAGTGTGAGACGCGGACGCTGATAAAAGCAATTGAAAGAAAACTTAAGATGTTTTGAGAGAAATACCCTCAGTCCCAATATCTTTGGACCTTATCACGACCCGAATATTAACCAATACCGAATGAGAACAAATGCCGAGATCAAACAGATGTATAGGTCTAGCGACGTAGTCCAAGAGATGACACCCCAACGTCTAAAGTGTATTGGTCATGTCCATAGACTCCCTGAAAACCGCCTTGTCAAGTTAATCTGGGAAGAAGCCCAGACAGATAGAAGGTCCTTAGGATGTTCATACGATGGAGAGATAATATATGGTCAGATTTAAAAAAAATGGGACTACCTACTGACCCAACTCTCATGGACGACCATTCGAGATGGAAGCGAGTTGTGCAGTCAGCCAAAACCCACTCTGGGTTGTAGTGCTACGAGAACAGACAAGGATATGTTCTAAAATACATTGTTGCATTAGTCCTATTTCATACTTTATGACTTCGGTCGTCACGACAAACGGTCGTAACGACAGGTTATCGTACATTCCATTACTCCAATACAACAATATACGGAGCTTTCCACACAGGACGACCACGACTAACTCTCGTGCCGTTGCTCTTCGGCTGTCGTCCAATGTCGCTGCAATGGACGGTCGTGTCATGCCGTGCTATCAGTGAACCACGGGCATAAATTAATGCTTCCATACATTACGACAGTTAGTCGTGTAGGACCAGTGAATCCAGTGGCACGTACATAATGGTAAACAATATAGATGAGGAATTTTTACCTACATAGATACAATACATAGGTAAGCATCTGGTTGGTATTATTTTATTGTGAGGACAAAAATTTCAATAGACTTTGTGAGGTCAAAGTGCCGAGGAATCGACCCTATTATAAAATGCATTATTATCAATGTACCCTATTATAAAAATTAGATCATAAATGTTTCATCGAGAATATCTAAAATTTGTTGTTAATAATTTAAAGATTCTTTTATTGCACAGATTAGTGTCCATGGACATAAACGTAGATATATAGATTCGGGTTTTATTAATGATTATTTAAATATGTATACAGTGCGTCCATAAAGTAACGCCTAAATTAGTTATTTCGTAAACCGGCGATTTTAGGGAAAAATCCCAAAAAAGGTCGATTTTTGTTTTTAAATTACGATTTTTTGGCATTTATATCATACTAGTGACATCATCCATCTGGGAGTTATGACGTAATCGATGACTTTTTTAAATGAGAATAGGGGTCATATGATAGCTCATTTGAAAGGGTATCCAATTCTCTATCCAATAATATAAACATTAACATAATTATTTATACAGGGTGTTCAAAAAACATTTTTTAATTAAAATAAGTGAGACAAAAAGAAGAATATATGTAATTTATTTAATTCAAAATACATTTTACTACTGTCAGAAAACAGAAAAAAAAATTATTTGACAAATAAACATTGACTTTCGCTTAAACGAAATGTTCAAACTGTCAAGAGACAGGTGGGTGGCAGCTTTAACATTGAATTTAAGCGAAAAACAATATTTATTTGTCAAATAAACATTTTTTTCCTGTTTTCTGACAACAGTAAAACGTATTTTGAATTAAGTAAATTACATACATTCTTCTTTTTGTCTCAATTATTTTAATTAACAAAATGTTTTTTGAACGTTTTTTTTAATGTTTATATTAGTAAATAGAGAATTCAATACCCTTCCAAATGAGCATCACATGACCCCTATTCTCAATTAAGAAAATCATCGATCACGTCATCACACCCAGATGGATGACGTCACCAGTATGATATATATGTCAAAAAATCGGAATTTAAAAATAAAAATTGACCTGTTTTGGGATTTTTCCTTAATAGATATTAATAGATATTAATCCTGTATAGATATTAATACAGTGCGGTGGAATAAGTGTTGCCCCCCCCCCCCCCGTTAACTTGTTTTTTTTTAAGAATATAAGCAAAACGCTCGGACTGGTCGATTTTTAAACTAACCACGGTATATTACAGCATCAACGTTTCGAACTTTACGCGATCCCTCTTCAGCTGACAGCCATAACTTTGATTTTTTTAATGGTAAAGTACATCATCTGACACCTCATTTAACAGCTTTTGAAGTACTGATTTCAAAAATGTATAATACTTTAATCCTTTTTGAGATCGTAGGCGCAAAATTTCGGTCGAACACTTTTTAAACGCATTTATTTTTTTCGAATTCTGAGAAAACTAATAAGTATTTTTGAAAAATTTAAACGCACAATGAAAGATTATAGTATTACCGAGGGCTGGCAGTCCCTTAGAATAAACAAAAAGTTTCTTTTGAACGATATATTTGAAATTAAAATTCACACAAAATTTTCTCTTTTTTTCACCACTGTGACTTATTAAAATAAACATTTTAGGAGTTCTCAGGGACTTTGGACCATCGAGAATACTGTAATATTTCATTGTGCGTTTAAATTTTTCAAAAATATTTATTAGTTTTTTCAGGATTTGAAAAAAATGATTGCATTTAGAAAGAATTCAACCGAAATTTTGCGCCTACGCTCTCAAACGGGATTAAAGTGTTATACACTTTTGAAATCAGTATTTTAAGAGCTTTTAAATGAGGTGTCACATGATGTACTTTCCCATTTAAAAAAATCAAAGTTATGGCTGTCACCTGAAGACGCATCGCGTAAAGTTCGAAACGTTGATGCTATAATATACTATGGTTAGTTTAAAAATCGACCTGTCCGAGCGTTTTGCTTATATTCTTAAAATAAACAAGTTAACGGGGGGGGGGGCAATACTTATTCCACCGCACTGTATAATCGGTATATTAAATAAAATAAAATCAGTTTTTTAGACGGATCTTTTAAATATTGAAAGATAAAAATTGAGCCCAATAACAATAATAATTATTGTTCACTAATTAAACTGTAATTATTAACAAAATAGGTAATCTTTTTCTCATGGGCATCTTTCAGTGCGTCACAGTATTTTTTTTTATTTTCTAACGCATTAAATTGTATGTGACAGAAAAAAGGCACGTCTGTGATTACAGACATTTATAACATTTATTTTAGTTGTCGATAGATTGCGCTATAATCGAATAAAAATTATCTATGAATTATATATCTACAAATATAATCTGTACCATTTATAAGACTATACAAATACAAATCAAAGATCTGACAACTGTCAGATTTAACTAAAATGTTATGTTAGAATAAATGTTATAAATGTGTATTATCACAGACTTACCTTTTTTCTATCATTTGTGATGCACTGAAAAATGCCTATGAAAAGTACTAGTAATATTTTTAATATTTTTTATACAACATACAAGGTGTTTGGTAAATAATTGGCCATAGCTTAACCTCAGATTCCTGAGGTTAAAATAGTCCGATTTAAGCTAACTTACCTTAGTACAAAATAACCGAGATACAGGGTGTCAAAGTTAAACTTTTTTTATTTATTATTGAATATTTCCTGACGTGTATGAGATAACAACATTAAATTTGGTATTTGGGGGTTTATTGGGTCGAGAAAACTAAATTCCCTACCAAAAATTATGTATTACGGAGAGGGCGCCACATACGCCTTTCAGCACTCATTTATTACGTTCAATTTTTTTCATCCCTCACTCTGTATAACTTTGACATTCAAATTTTTTTTCTCCTATTAGTTTTACTTAAAAAAGGTATACTTCTTTCATCTCCCTAAACTCAACCGTTTTCAAGATAAACGCATTTTAAATCTGCGATACACCATCATTTTTAATGTTGTTCTGAAGCTATTTCATCGTTACATTTGGTTGTCTTTTTAAAGACAGATCACATGACAGATATTCTTGAGTTGGGATTGATTTCATGTAATCGAATGAACTATCTTTTAGTAAAGTCGTCCCAGGAACGCAACTCATAAATATTGGCGATATCATTTTAAAGTCTTCTACTTTAAAATGTATAATATACGTCTGAATTGCCAATATAAATGAGTCAGATTAAATAAATTATTAGAAGAATTTTTTTACTTAGCAACAACATGTTTGTTTTATTTTAATAGTATTTTGTATTTTGACAACGAAACCCGATTTGGGCTTCGAAACGTTAATAAATTCATTTTTTAGTAAAATTGTGGCTTATTTCCCATAAAAAATACGTAACCATCATTTTTAGCATAATATCATTGTAGTTACACCCGAAAAATAACTTAAAACCTTAAAATTATCCAAAAATGTATCGCAAATTTCTTCAAATGGAATTTGCGATGCAATGACATAAATTTAAGAACTGGCACAATTATTATGGTTTTAAGTTATCTTTCGGGTGTAACTACAATGATATTATGGTAAAAATGATGGTGTATCGCAGATTTAAAATGCGTTTATCTCGAAAACGGTTGATTTTAATGAGATGAAAGAAGTATACCTTTTTTAAGTAAAACTAATAGTACAATAAAAATTTTAATGTCAAAATTATACAGAGTGAGGAATAAAAAAAATTGAACGTAATAAATGAGTGCTGAAAGGCGTATGTGGCGCCCTCTGGGCAATACATAATTTTTGGTAGGGAATTTAATTTAATTTTCTCGGCACAAAAAACCCCCACATACCAAATTTCATGTTGTCACCTTATACCTGTCAGGAAATATTCAATAATAAAAAAAAAGTTTATCTTTGACACCCTGTATCTCGGTTATTATAAACTTTGTACTAAGGTAAGTTAGCTTAAATCGGCCTATTTTAACCTCAGGAACCTAAGGTTAATCTATGGCCCATTCTTTCCCAAACACCCTGTATATTGCTACTGGACTGGGATAACAAAAATGGTATAACAATCCTTAAAGCAATCATTTAATTTAATAAGCTGGGATTACCAAAAATGATCAGGGCGAACAAAAACAACATTTATGTAATTTAATGTTTTGTAACTTGTATGAAGAAAAATTTGGAAGTACGCCGCAAGAAAGGCTGAGAGAAGCAAATCACATGGGGAACAATTAAGAGAGATTTCAAGAGAAGAACTGGTAGAAGCGATACGAAAATTAAAGATAGGTAAGGCTCCTGGCTCTAGGGGAGGATGAAATTCCACCAGAAATGATCAAATCTTTAGGAGAGAAAGGGAAAAACTGGCTGGGAACAATATGCAAAGATGCATGGAAGGAGAAATGGATCCCAAAAGATCCGAAACTCGCCCGAAAAGGGCGAGGAAACTCTATGTCACTGACATGCGGAAATAATTAAGAAAATTATTTTGGTCATTCCTTAAATCTCCAAAAAGTGTATGATATAATCCTACTTCTTCTCTTCTTCCATTGATTGGATGCACCCAATGTAGGCGATTACGTCTCTGTTTTTTTGTTACGGCGATAAATTAACCATAAAGCCAAAATTTTTGCCTGATTCATACTACGCCCTGTGCTTCCTACGACAATAAGATGAATACTGTCGTAAAGTGTGAAAGTCCGATGAGCAGGACAAACGGTCGTACGACCGTTTGTCGTGACGACCAAAGTCGTAAAGTATGAAATAAGCCTTATATCATTCATTTTATATAATGTTGTTTAAAAAAGTTCAATAGTTTTTAAAAAACAGAGTAGAGAAAAATTAAAACACTCTGTATAGTAGCTCTAAATTCCTTTGGAAAGTATATTTTAGCTCATGCTGATATTATAACCGGTGGCAGTCTTCCTGATGCGGTATTGAGATATTAAATTTTTGGGGACAGCGCGTCTATCGATCGCAGGGACAGAAAATTCAGAACTTCGTTGTCATGATTGACCGACTTGCATGCAGTCGTTTCAAATTTCAACACAAAAAAATAATTAATTATGGCACGCCATGTTCTAGCAGAGCTCTTTCCTTTCAGTGAAATTGCGTTGAATCAAAGATATAATTTGTTCGCAATTTAAAGTCCATTTATTATGCACGATCATTTGCTGGAGACTATTGAAGTATTATACTTCGAGTGGGTATATTCAGCCGATATAAGTATTTTATACGTTATAACGGCACGTATAAGGACCTATACGGTGTTCGTACAAGAATTTTTTTCAACGAAGAAAATGGCGTGAAAACGATACATAGAAACGGGAGTAAAAGGGCAGCACGGGTTCTAGATATTTTCCCATGTAAAATCCCATAAGAAATCGCTAAGGTCAATTCTGGTCATTTTTGTCTCGTTTTGTGGTGGAGGCGCGACGGCTCGTCCGATCGTGACGTAAGACGGCTGGTTGTAAAGGGGAGGGGGTAACGAATATGTTAACACAAAAACACAAAGAAAATTACTGAATACAGATGGCATTGTGAGCTGCATACTATATTTTATCTACGGCAATTCGAGTAATACTCTCCATTGAATGTGCACCGCTATTATTCTGTATATACGTATAATTTTTACGGATATTACTGATGTATTGTGAGTTGTATACAATATTTTTTCTACGGCAATTCAGGCAATATTATGTTTTTGTACGTTGGTATTGTACTTTTATAGTAGTTAAATAATCGCTTATTCATTTTACGGTGAGCTACATTCTACATCTATTTTTATGTTAATTATTAGCTATAATCCGTCCGTAAACGGAACGTAAATATGTTACGTTTGTATGATATTATATAAACCTTCGGTATAGAGTACTATAACGTCCCTCTCCCCACTCCTGTAAAATACACAGAGGATACTTGATTGAATGAATAAAGCAAAAGCAGTATCAATCAATAATTCGACGAAGTAAGATGGAAAAAATTGAGTTGTTCAGAGGTCCGAATGCAATCAGAAAAATTAAACAGTTAAATTTAGATGACATACTTATTGATCAATGGATGACAAACACAAAAGTTACCTGCTACATCCTATATGTCAGCGGAGTACTAGCATCTTTTGTTCTATTATCAAAACGTGACTTTGATCCACTCGGACAACACGATGTACCAAGAGTATTAGATTAGATATACACTTTACCTTACCATCGGAGAAGAGGATATGCTTGCAGACTTATACATCATATAGGTAAAAAATGGGGGTTACTATACTTTCGACTACCGTGTTTCAACTACCATTCCAAGGTCACAAGCTAACGTAGGTAAGCATGCGCTAATATTTTAAATTGGTGTTCATGGTTAGGAGAGGAAAGAAAAAACAAAACTTTCTGATCTAAATAATATATTTTTAATAAAGAAGTAAAGACTTAACATTATTTTTAATATAAATACAAAGTTCTAAACACAAAATACAGCTCGTTCTTTATTTTTACTCGGCGTTGTTCTGATTTTGTCTAGTTTTAGTTTAATCCTATAATGTAGACTTATGTGTAAATCGTTTATTTCTGTCTCCAACCAGTAGTTGGATACATATAAATCACTAGAATTTTCTAACGACAAAATGTATCTTATTTTATTTCTAAATTTAATTTCTCTTATTCCTCTTATAATATGCTCCGTTCCCTCCTCCAGTTCCTCCAACCGTCGACACTGTGCAACTTTTATTTTGACGTCAATCTCTTCCATTGTAACCTTTTTGAGATTGTTTATATCGTCCTGGTTATAACTGTCTTCTACAGCAAAATTCTGCCAAACCGGTGTATAAAATTTTAGATTTTCGATCTTTGCAAATGAATTTCCATTAAATGTACATAGTCCGTTTGTATTAAATTCATCGAAATTATCTTCCGACGGTAAGTAAACGATGTCCAAGTTTTTACAAGGTAAACTAAGATAACCATATTCTTTAAGCTGTTGCCTGTTTTCGAATGCCTTTACAAAGGCGAATTTTGCGTATCCTTTTAAAAAGTATACATTTTTATGTCCATCGTTTACTAATAATACTCCAACATGGGGATATTTGCCCCTATTGTTTACCGTAAAAGCAGAAACTTTATAAAATCCGGATGTTTCCATATTCTTCCAATTTTTAAAATAATTACAAAATTTCTCTTGGGCCGCAATTATTTTCTCTTCTTTTTGGAGTAAAGATTTGTATTCGTCCTTAATTGCAATAGTTTTTTCGGTAAATTCAACTTTCCTCTTTTTAATTTCTATTTCTTCCAGCTCCAATTTCCGTTTGCTGGCACTTATTACGAGAACCGTCGAAAGAGGAGTAATTTCTTTAAAAGGGTATGGAAACAGTTTACTATTCTTGTTCGTTCGTGTTCGTAGAACCTGCGGTATAACATTATTTGTCTTTACCAACCCCAAATCGAAAATATTAATTTCTTTTGGAATTGCGGAAAATAGTGTCTTATATCGAGTAAACAAAGTTTCTCCAGCCTTAATATAACATTTGTGCGTAACAGTCACATTATTTTCGTATTCACATTCGTTTATCTCCAAATAGTTTACAGGTAAACAATTAAAACTGAATGCAGATAACACATAATTGATTAATTTTTTACGACCATCCTCGTTCTCTGGTAGTTCAATTTGTATTCCAGATAATTTTCTCGTGCATCGATTTCCCCAGTAAACATACTGCAGAAGATTATTAAACACAAGACAACAGCTATTTTGTAAGCAATCTGTTAACTTAGTCCACATTTTAGATAGCGGAACCGAGTATAACGGTGCATTTTGTAAAAATTGTTTATTCATTTCCAAGATGTCTAGGCAATCTTCTATTGGATCAAAATGGTTACAAAGTCTGTGGTTATATATTGTTGCCTCCAATCTGGTAATTCCATGCTCTTTTGCCAAGGAAGATGCAAATGTTTGCTTAAGTCGTTCATCTGGACAATTTATAAAATCTATAACATGTGTTCCAAGTTGTTGGTTGACACCAGGACTGGTAATTTGACAAACAAATTTGTTGTATATTTTAATTCTACAATTGGAGTTCAACCATGTTAAGCAGTCGATTCCAACTGTATTATCGTTATCCACAATTACATTAGAATTTTCGTCGTATTCGCCTTGGTAGCAAAAGTTAAAAGTATTTGTCAAATAATCGCACATCTCGGTCTTGTTAAAAATTCCAGCAAAATCTTGCGTAATGTCCAAATCCAAAAGATAGAAATTATCTGCCTGGAGTTGGTTTAGTAACATCGGTAATTTTTCCAGCAAAATTTGCACTTTAACATCTGCCAATTCAATTTTGTATGGTATAGCAACAGGATTTCCATATTTTTCTTTAATTTTCTCCATTTCCTCTTGTCCAATTTGTTGTTCTATTTTTTTGCTCCTTTTATCACAGGCATCCAAGAGAAATGGCAGCTTTGCTTTGACTCCGTGTCTAGCAGAGACGAAGTCGGAAAATTTTCCACGTAAATAACTGTTAAACGATCCGCACATTCCTTCTTCAAAAAAACTTTGTTACTTTTCTGCAATATTTGCTGCTCACAGTCACCTCGGTCACATATTTTAATAACCATAATATTATCGCAAAATGGTTCTGTAATAGGCAGGAGTTCTTTATGCTTAAAGCGTGTCTCATTTTCCGTGTACTTTATACTGCCCACATCAGTAATGAGATTGTTATTTTCCAGGTTTTCGAAAAGAAGACACAACCCGAAACGTTCATTTGTAGGTTTTACTCTATTTCCCAAGAGCTGCGTAACACTATATACTTTGGAGAGAGACATGTTAACAGTTTCAACTACTTGCGAGTTATGAGAATTGATTGTTCTGACTGCACTTTTATATATTTCGATAGTAGTTCGAGTATGCCCGAACTTTCCCGATTTTCAATATTAGCGCATGCGTAGCTGTGTGCAGTAGAGCGTAGCAGAGCACAGCAGCGGTTAGCAGAGGCTAAAAACTATATCCCAATATTAGCGCATGCGTAGCTGTGTGTAGTAGAGCGTAGCAGAGGTTAGCAGAGTGTAGCAGAGGATAGCACGTCGGACGTCACGTCAATGTCGTCCTACGTCGAATGTCACATTCGTGCTAACCTGTGCTACGCTCTGCTAACCTCTGCTACGCTCTACTACACACAGCTATGTATGCGCTAATATTGGGATATAGTTTTTAGCCTCTGCTAACCGCTGCTGTGCTCTGCTACGCTCTACTGCACACAGCTACGCATGCGCTAATATTGAAAATCGGGAAAGTTCGGGCATACTCGAACTACTATCGAAATATATAAAAGTGCAGTCAGAACAATCAATTCTCATAACTCGCAAGTAGTTGAAACTGTTAACATGTCTCTCTCCAAAGTATATAGTGTTACGCAGCTCTTGGGAAATAGAGTAAAACCTACAAATGAACGTTTCGGGTTGTGGCTTCTTTTCGAAAACCTGGAAAATAACAATCTCATTACTGATGTGGGCAGTATAAAGTACACGGAAAATGAGACACGCTTTAAGCATAAAGAACTCCTGCCTATTACAGAACCATTTTGCGATAATATTATGGTTATTAAAATATGTGACCGAGGTGACTGTGAGCAGCAAATATTGCAGAAAAGTAACAAAGTTTTTTTGAAGAAGGAAATGTGCGGATCGTTTAACAGTTATTTACGTGGAAAATTTTCCGACTTCGTCTCTGCTAGACACGGAGTCAAAGCAAAGCTGCCATTTCTCTTGGATGCCTGTGATAAAAGGAGCAAAAAAATAGAACAACAAATTGGACAAGAGGAAATGGAGAAAATTAAAGAAAAATATGGAAATCCTGTTGCTATACCATACAAAATTGAATTGGCAGATGTTAAAGTGCAAATTTTGCTGGAAAAATTACCGATGTTACTAAACCAACTCCAGGCAGATAATTTCTATCTTTTGGATTTGGACATTACGCAAGATTTTGCTGGAATTTTTAACAAGACCGAGATGTGCGATTATTTGACAAATACTTTTAACTTTTGCTACCAAGGCGAATACGACGAAAATTCTAATGTAATTGTGGATAACGATAATACAGTTGGAATCGACTGCTTAACATGGTTGAACTCCAATTGTAGAATTAAAATATACAACAAATTTGTTTGTCAAATTACCAGTCCTGGTGTCAACCAACAACTTGGAACACATGTTATAGATTTTATAAATTGTCCAGATGAACGACTTAAGCAAACATTTGCATCTTCCTTGGCAAAAGAGCATGGAATTACCAGATTGGAGGCAACAATATATAACCACAGACTTTGTAACCATTTTGATCCAATAGAAGATTGCCTAGACATCTTGGAAATGAATAAACAATTTTTACAAAATGCACCGTTATACTCGGTTCCGCTATCTAAAATGTGGACTAAGTTAACAGATTGCTTACAAAATAGCTGTTGTCTTGTGTTTAATAATCTTCTGCAGTATGTTTACTGGGGAAATCGATGCACGAGAAAATTATCTGGAATTCAAATTGAACTACCAGAGAACGAGGATGGTCGTAAAAAATTAATCAATTATGTGTTATCTGCATTCAGTTTTAATTGTTTACCTGTAAACTATTTGGAGATAAACGAATGTGAATACGAAAATAATGTGACTGTTACGCACAAATGTTATATTAAGGCTGGAGAAACTTTGGTTACTCGATCTAAGACACTATTTTCCGCAATTCCAAAAGAAATTAATATTTTCGATTTGGGGTTGGTAAAGACAAATAATGTTATACCGCAGGTTCTACGAACACGAACGAACAAGAATAGTAAACTGTTTCCATACCCTTTTAAAGAAATTACTCCTCTTTCGACGGTTCTCGTAATAAGTGCCAGCAAACGGAAATTGGAGCTGGAAGAAATAGAAATTAAAAAGAGGAAAGTTGAATTTACCGAAAAAACTATTGCAATTAAGGACGAATACAAATCTTTACTCCAAAAAGAAGAGAAAATAATTGCGGCCCAAGAGAAATTTTGTAATTATTTTAAAAATTGGAAGAATATGGAAACATCCGGATTTTATAAAGTTTCTGCTTTTACGGTAAACAATAGGGGCAAATATCCCCATGTTGGAGTATTATTAGAAAACGATGGACATAAAAATGTATACTTTTTAAAAGGATACGCAAAATTCGCCTTTGTAAAGGCATTCGAAAACAGGCAACAGCTTAAAGAATATGGTTATCTTAGTTTACCTTGTAAAAACTTGGACATCGTTTACTTACCGTCGGAAGATAATTTCGCTGAATTTAATACAAACGGACTATGTACATTTAATGGAAATTCATTTGCAAAGATCGAAAATCTAAAATTTTATACACCGATTTGGCAGAATTTTGCTGTAGAAGACAGTTATAACCAGGACGATATAAACAATCTCAAAAAGGTTACAATGGAAGAGATTGACGCCAAAATAAAAGTTGCACAGTGTCGACGGTTGGAGGAACTGGAGGAGGGAACGGAGCATATTATAAGAGGAATAAGAGAAATTAAATTTAGAAATAAAATAAGATACATTTTGTCGTTAGAAAATTCTAGTGATTTATATGTATCCAACTACTGGTTGGAGAAAGAAATAAACGATTTACACATAAGTCTACATTATAGGATTAAACTAAAACTAGACAAAATCAGAACAACGCCGAGTAAAAATAAAGAACGAGCTGTATTTTGTGTTTAGAACTTTGTATTTATATTAAAAATAATGTTAAGTCTTTACTTCTTTATTAAAAATATATTATTTAGATCAGAAAGTTTTGTTTTTTCTTTCCTCTCCTAACCATGAACACCAATTTAAAATATTAGCGCATGCTTACCTACGTTAGCTTGTGACCTTGGAATGGTAGTTGAAACACGGTAGTCGAAAGTATAGTAACCCCCATTTTTTACCTATATGAAATGTATGTTGATTAGATTTAGCACAAAGCAATATTACAGTAAGCCAGCCATATTTTAACATTTATCGATGATGATTTGATTGACTTTAAGATGGATGCTGATTGAATATAGTCATTTTTTAAAACTTTATTTATTACAACTACAATATTGATAAATACATATGAATCAGACAATTTTTATTATATTCCTCTTATCACCTTTTAATATTACTCACCATTTTTATGTCATTAAGATTAACATATTTAGTTGATTGAATAAACCCTTTTTTTTAAACAATATTTATGTATTTCAGCTAACATAGTGCTAAATATATCTGGAGCAGACCCTTTTTACTACATTCATTTTCTCAACCTTTCCCTTACTCATCGTTTTTATATAATATGATAATTCTAATAGATCTTAGTTTTGTATATATATTATCTCTAAATTAAGTATAATTATTAAGATTAGCCTATATAAAAAAGATGTTTAGTTTTGACCACTAAAAAGATATCTGGTATGGACCAAATAACTATATATAACAGGCAAATTAATGAGCCGTTCTGGTTAACTCTAGAGCCGTTGCTCATATAGCCTCCAAGTTAGGGCAATCGATAACTTAATGGTCTTCTTTCCCCCGATTTAGTTTTAAGTCTTCGATAGCCTGTCACAAAACAGGAGTCGGAAAAATCCTTAGTTTTAAAATTGGATAACCTAGAGTTATCGATCAAATTTACCCCTCAATAATTCATTTTGAATACTACAGAACATAGTAACGAATGAAATAACACCAAAAGTATCGATGTTTTAACATTAATAACATTAAAAGATGTCCAACAGATCAATAAAAAGATGTCTACTAAACCAAGTTAGATAATAATGAGCTGATCTTAGTTCGTAAGTTAAGTATAATGCTATTATTAAATATATTATCATATACTGTAAAATAATTCATTCCTACTAACCCTCATCCTTACTAACATGGCGGTCGATGTAGTCGTACCTTCACGTTGGTGACTGCTGTTAAGAACATATTTTTCAATAAATTTATGTTCGACCGAATTGACTACCTTTCATTCATTGCATGCTTACATCATCAATCTCAGTAATTCATTCATACTAACTATCAATCTTACTAACATCACTTTATTAACGTTTACAGATACTTAGTACATTTAACCATTACTTACTACTTGACTGTCCTTGCTAACATTTTTTTTCCGACAGTCTATGTAGCTATACACTCTAAATTAATTTATGGCTTCAATAATACTGCTTATTATTCTATGTTAAATACCTTTTCTATGTCAATATATACATCATATCAGCATATAAAATAGTTGTTTGTGTTATGTTAAATTTTTAAACGATTTTTCTAATACAAGAGACCCTAAGTACAATACCAACGTAAAAAACATAATATCACCTGAATTGCCGTAGATAAAATATAGTATGCAGCTCACAATGCCATCTGTATTCAGTAATTTTCTTTGTGTTTTTGTGTTAACATATTCGTTACCCCCTCCCCTTTACAACCAGCCGTCTTACGTCACGATCGGACGAGCCGTCGCGCCTCCACCACAAAACGAGACAAAAATGACCAGAATTGACCTTAGCGATTTCTTATGGGATTTTACATGGGAAAATATCTAGAACCCGTGCTGCCCTTTTACTAACGGGATTAGAAGAAAAAGAAGAATAAAAAGAATTTGGAGAAGAACTACAAGAAAGATATGTATCAAACAATAGAAACTATTGAACGAAAATACGACATGAAGGAAGAATAGGGAAAGGAAATAAACGCAGTAAGAGATACGTCGATGCAAATCCAAATATACCCAAAACAAATAGCTAGGACATCCTAAAAAATGGGTCACTTTTGGTGTCTCGTGTCCCCTAAAACTGGTGTCCGATTTAAGTAGTTTTTATAATACATATTTTATAGCCTTATTCTTTAGCAATATCGCCGTAATAATATTTTCCGCAAATCGCCAGGAAATTTTGACATTCCTGTCAAAATTTCTTGAAGAAAAAGTCAGGACTTCCTTACTGTAAGGAAATGTCATTTCCTTACTGTAAGGAAATGATATTTCCGTACAGTTGTTAGTGTTCTACATAAATGATAGAAAACACATTGCTATTAAAACCTTGTAAATTACCTTAATCATTAAATTTTCTTTATCTGGAGCTTCCTGGATAAATTTTTCAATTTCTTCCTTCGTTAAAATCTTAGATTTCTTTGCCCTATAACCTTGAGCTTGCCGTTTCAATAAAGAACGAAGTTTTGAGTATGTAGATATATCTATATTGTGTTTAAGTGCAAGGGTTGACTTCAGCATTGAATAATTGGCCCATAATGTTGAAGATTTCATCTTTAAACAAAGGTCTAGGAAGTATGCCATTACAACATTTTCTGAGAAAGAACTCGTATTTTTACTCATGCGATAATCCATAAAACGTCTGTATGCATTTTCGTACTTTTCTCTTGATTTCTTTGGCAATAATTCTAATGAAGCAGTATTCACTGCCTCAACCAGCTCTGGAGGAGTCCCAGGAATGGAAATTTCATCATCACTTATCATTTTACTTTCGAGAACACCAGCAATTAAATTTATAAGCGTCAAGTTTGACAATTCAACCTCAATACGTTTCCATAGTAACCCAAGTAATTTTATTAGGAATTTCAAAGCACCATTTATTTGGGAATAAAATTATCGCGTTTTTTTTTAAATCAATCAATATCTGTCGAATTTTAAACGATTTGCGGAAAAATAGTATGTTTACCTCGTAGGAAAAGTCACATTCCTGGACTCTGTGTTGCTAAGTCTCGGCTTGCGCCTCGACTTAGCAATCTTCACAGTCGTCCAGGAATGTTAAGCTTTTCCTACCCGGTAAACAATGTACTATTGCTAAGCAAGTAATTTTCATTGTATACCGGGTGTACGAGTCAAACTCTGTTTTTTTCTCAAAGTTTGCAATACCCTGTGGAATATTCTAGCATTAAAAAATACTGAAATTAAAACCCAACTATAGCTTCAAATTTTCTAAACATTCTGATTTTTTATTCGTTCGCTTATGTTGAATAATATAAGAGTTACATACTTTAACAACTAGCCATGCTTTTCAGCAGTACAGGGTGTTTCTAAATAAGTGCGACCAACTTTAAGGGGTAATTTTGCATTAAGAAATAATGACAGTTTGCTTTATAATCGTATGTGCGCAAATGCTTGGTTTCCGAGATACGGGATGTTGAATTTTTTCTTACAAACTGACGATTTATTTATTGCCTCAAAACCGGCTGAGATATGCAAATGAAATTTGGTAGGTTTTGAGATAAAGTTAATGCACATTTTGTGACATGCAATAGAATTTTATATTCACCATTGGCGCACATACGGGTAATATGACCGATCATATTACCCGTATCCACGCCAATAGTGAATATAAAATTCTTAAAAATGTATAAACCTTCTCAATTTCTTTTCAACACGAAAATGCAGAAGCTGCATAATACTATGGTCAAATCTGAGAGTGCAGGAAGAGTCTATACCGGTTTCGAGGTTGTTTCCCCCTCATCAGTAGTCCCATATCCTCCTCTCTCAGATTCTTCCACGTACCACACTTTGGGTCTTTCCGAATTGCAAAGAAAGAAATGTCACGGATGAACTAGGGCCATCTACCGAAAATCAAAGTAAGTTATCAATCAAAGTAGCACAGAAAACGACAATAAATATAGTCTCCATACTACCAGATTGACAACAGGTGGAATACTTTCTTTGGTTACACCTCCTGAGATTTTCAAAATTTATAAATCATACAGGGTGCCGAGGAAATTAGGATGAGAGAATTTTAAATAATTCACAACTCATCTGCTCAGCGTGGTAAAAGCTCCAACAAGAAAGATTCCTTAATACTCAAACAAAAGAGTAAATGAATTTAAAATGTATAAACATTATCAATTTCTTTGCAACACGAAAATGCAGCAGCTGCATAATACTATGGTCAAATCTGAGAGTCCACGAAGAGTCTATACCGGTTTCGGGGGTTGTTTCCCCCTCGTCAGTAGTCCCATATCCTCCTCTCTCAGATTCTTCCACGTACCACACTTTGGGCCTTTCCGAATTGCAAAGAAAGAAATGTCACGGGTGAACTAGGGCCATCTACCGAAAAACAAAGTAAGTTAAGACCGAAAAGGCCCAAAGTGTGGTACGTGGAAGAATCTGAGAGAGCAGGATATGGGACTACTGATGAGGGGGAAACAACCCCCGAAACCTATATAGATTCTTCCTACATTCTCAGATTTGGCCATAGAATTATGCAGATGCTGCATTTTCGTGTTGCAAAGAAATTGAGAATGTCTATACATTTTTAATTCATTTACTCTTTTGTTTGAGTAATCAGGAATCTTTCTTGTTGGAGCTATTACCACGCTGAGCAGATGAGTTGTGAATTATTTAAAATTCTCTCATTTTAATTTCCTCGGCATCCTATATGATTTATAAATTTTGAAAATCTCAGGAGGTGTAACCAGAGAAATTATTCCACCTGTTGTCAATCTGGTGGTATGGAGACTATAGTTATTGTCGTTTTCTGTGCTACTTCGATTGATCACTTACTTTGTTTTTCAGTGGATGACCCTAGTTCATCCGTGACATTTCTTTCTTTGCAATTCGGAAAGGCCCAAAGTGTCGTACGTGGAAGAATCTGAGAGAGGAGGATATGGGAATACTGATGAGGGGGAACAACCCCCGAAACCGGTATAGACTCTTTCTGCACTCTCAGATTTGACTATAGCATTATGCAGCTGCTGCATTTTCGTGTTGCAAAGAAATTGAGAATGTTTATACATTTTTAATTCATTTACTCTTTTGTTTGAGTATTAAGGAATCTTTCTTGTTGGAGTTTTTACTACGCTGAGAAGATGGGTTGTGAATTATTTAAAATTCTCTCATCTTAATTTCCTTGGCATCCTGTATGATTTATAAATTTTGAAAATCTCAGGAGGTGTACCCAAAGAAAGTAATCCACCTGTTGTCAATCTGGTGGTACGGAGACGATATTTATTGTCGTTTTCTGTGCTACTTCGATTGATAACTTACTCTATAATATTCTTAATTGCATGTCAAAAAATGTGCAATAACAACGTCTTAAAAGCCACCAAATTTCATTTTCATATCTCAACCGCTAAATTGTCAGTTTGTAAGAAAAAAATCAACATCCCGTATCTCGGAAACGAAACATTTCCGGACACACGATTATAAAGCAAACTGCTATTTTTTTTGCAATGCAAAATTACCCCTTTTAAAGTTTGTCGCACTTATTTAGAAACACCCTGTAATGATGAAAATCATGGCTAGTTGTTAAAGTACCTAACTTTTGTATTATCCAACATAAGCGAATGAATCAAAAAACAGAATGTTAAGAAAACCTGAGGATATAGTTGGGATTTAATTTCAGTATTTTTTAAATGCTAAAATATTCCACAGGGTGTTCCGAACTTTTAGAAAAAAAAACACAGTTTGATTCGTACACCTGGAATACAATGACAGTTTACCTGTCTAGCAACAATATTATTATAGTGATATTGCTAAAGAATAAAGCTATAACATATTAAAAAAATTACTTAAATCGGACAACAGGTTTAGGAGATACGAGACATCAAAAATGACCCATTTTTTGGGGTGCCCGTTTTCTCTGACGCGCAGTGTATATTCGAAAATAATAAGAAAAGCGATTAAGAAAAGATGTAGAAATGGAATTGGGAGGAACACAAGCGGCATTTATACCACAATGATAGACAAATGACAACATACATAATATGTATGATATTATCATTCGGAACCTAATGGAAAGAATCATAGACCCGGGGAGAAAACTGGTAGCAACATTCATAGACCTAAGAACAGCATTTGACACGACATAAAGACTAATTATATGGGAATGCTTGAGGAAAATAAATGTACCAAATACATTGATAAAAATTATAGAAATACTTACAAAGATCTAAAAGGAAGAATACAAATAGTAGGGGAAAGATCGAAAGAATTTAATTCTAAAAGAGATAGTCTCAGCCCTTTGCTCTTCATAAGAGTAATGAACGAATTGATATGAAATGCTAGAGTAAGAACCAGTCAACTGCAAACAATAATAGAATACGATAGATTACAACTGGTAATAATAGAATCCTTAATGTATTCGGACGACATAGTCCTAATAGCAGATTCCGAAAATAAAATGCAGAAACTAATGTATATATGAGTAGAACAAATAGAAGAACTAAAAATGGAAATAAACGAGGAAAAAAGCAAAATAATAATATTCAACGGCAAAGAAGATGCGTTAGCCCCAATATTGGGAAAAATAGAATTTAAAAGAGAGATAAGGATAAAAATGTATAACACAATTATTGTGATACCGACTGTGTTCTATGCAAATAAAAACGACAATTCTGTAAAATCATATAAGAGTAGAATAGATTCAATAGAGATCAAACACCTAAGAAGGATGGTTGGAGACACAAAATGAGATAGATTAAGCAAAGAGACTACCAATGATTAAAAGAGCAAAGAGACAAATGAGCTGGTATGCTCATCACCATTGGCGCACATACGGGTAATATGGCCGATCATATTACTCGTATGCACGCCAATAGTGAATATAAAATTCTTAATTGCATGTCAAAAAATGCGCAAAAACTAGGGGAGAGTTGGACAAAACCGGGTACTAATCCAAAAACCGTCTGTATCTTTTGCTATGTGAGAGTAGCAAATATTTCCTGCAGATTGAAATATTTTCAAATGACTTAAGTTTGATATGCCAACGTCAATTTTTAAAAATATTCTTAGATTTTTTATTTTTGAAGTTATACTTCTTTACCGGCGATAGAGGGTGATTTTTTTATATGTTAAAACCTATCAGCACGGCGCATGCGCATTATAACTTTGTTCTGATTGGATGTTCAAATGACATGTCAAAAATTATCCGATATGGCAGCTGTGGTTTGGAGATAAAGGTAAAGGTAAACAAATGTATAATATATTAGTTTTATTGTTGTGAGGACAGAAACAAAAAAGTTTATAATATTGTAGTGACTTTTAAATAGTTTATAAAAGCAACAGGTACGTAATAATTGTTAATGTATCATGGGTATAAACCTACCTATTTGATCTGCCAAAATACATAGTATGTAATACTTTTATTTATATAATTTGATTACCATCAAAATTTCTATCAATATTCACCTAATATATTGTTTTTTTACTCTATGTTTTGTTGTATTTTTTCAATTCTAAATCATTTCAATTCAAAATTAAAATAATTTGATCAATTTTCAAAATATCAAAATATCACAAGTTTAATCCGTTTAGTTAGTCGATCTTCGTAAATAATGACACATAGGGTCCGTGGCTAAGCGGAGAAGGCGAATGAATTCCAATACCAACCGCTCTTATCAGCGCTGGTTCGAGTCCCAATAGAAACTTTCTTTTTTGTTTTTTTTAATACATTTTATGATTGTAAGTATATTTATTATATAATTGTATTTTCAGAAAATACGTATTTAGTTAAAAAAATTTTCGACAATTAATGTTCAGACATCATTTGTGGCTTGTTTAATGTGTTTGTGTGTGTTTTATTCTTTTATTATTTTAATTTTTGGCACTGTTCTAATAAAAATGTTTGAGAAGTAGTAAGTATAAATTAGTTTAATATTTAAACAAAATATAAATAAAAAGTATATTAATTTCGTTTAAATCATATAATAGAAGTATAACTTCTTACGTGCGTACAAAGTACACACACATTCTTTTTTTTTATTTTTATGGAAATATTGCAAAATACCCGGTTTTGTCCAACCGGTATGATAAAACCGGGTAGTAACTTAATTACCATGTAAAAAGACTAGTGTGCAGAAAATAAAATATTTATTAAAAGTATGTGAACAAAAATCGAAAATCTTTGAACAGAAGTCACAAATAAAAACTTCATCTACATCATCATAGGCACTACAGGTGTCATAAGCCCATTTGGTGCAAGACACACATTTTATCCAGCCTTCCTTCGCATTATAATTTGAATATAGTTAATTGTAATATAGACACGCATCGTCATTATTATCTTCTTTCTCCAAACTCTCCAAAATTTTGTTTTTGGTGCAGCCCCGTTTGCCACGTTTTTTTCTTTTTTTGTCCAGTTCATTTAGTTTAAATTTTTTACGACGGGAGATTTTTTTTAATTTTTCCTACTAGCTTTCTAACTAGCTTCTTCAACAAAAGAAGCCACGTGTTGTAGTTAACTAAAAGCAACAAACCACTGCAGAAACTGGAAGTAACAGTAGGTCTGATAAAATCGGGTACCCGGTTTTGTCGATTTTCGGACTACCCGGTCTTGTCAAACTCGTAAACAAGACATTAAATGTTATTTAAATTTTTAAGTTATGAAATAATATTCAAAATTTTTGGCATATTAAAGGTAATATACTAGGTTACATGTATTAAATTTTGAAATGGCCATATAGTTATTCATTAGAGGAGAAAACAGCTATAAACTTACCTTAAAAATCGAGTTTCCTGCATCAAAAAGCAGGTGAGGTCTTAATGCTCTGGCACAGATTACTCAAATGAGGTAGAAATGAATACACACGACTGTTGGTGGTATAGGGACACTAATTTTAACATTGTCTAATAGATAGCAGCAGACAGTTAGAAGAATTAAGGGGTACCCCTACCAACTCTCCCCTACTTCTTAAAATCCATCAAATTTCATTTGTATATCTCAGCCGGTTTTAGGGCAATAAATAAATCATCAGTTTGTAAGAAAAAAAATCAACATCCCGTATCTCGGAAACGAATCGTTTGCGGACATACGATTATAAAGCAAACTGCCATTATTTTTCAATGCAAAATTACCCTATAAAGTTTGTCGCACTTATTTAGAAACACCCTGTACTGATGAAAAACATGGCTAGTTGTTAAAGTACCTAACTTTTGTACTATCCAACATAAGCGAATGAATCACAAAACAGAATGTTAAGAAAACCTGAGGATATAGTTGGGTTTCAATTTCAGTAATTTTTAAATGCTAGAATATTCCACATGGTGTTCCGAACTTTTAGAAAAAATGCAGTTTGATTCGTTTACCCGGTATACAATGCTGGTTTACCTGTCTAGCAACAATATTATTACAACAGACAAATGACAACATACATATCATTTGGAACCTAATGGAAAGAAGCATAGACCCGGGGAGAAAACGGGTAGCAACATTCATAGACCTAAGAGCAGCATTTGACACGACAGAAAGACTAATTATAGGTAAATGCTTGAGGAAAATAAATGTACCAAATACATTGATGCAAATTATAGAAATACTTACAAAGATGTCAAAGGAAGAATACAAATAGTAGGGGAAAGATCGGAAGAATTTAATTGGAAAGAGATATTAAACAAAGAGATAGTTTCAGCCCTTTGCTCTTCATAATAGTAATGAACGAATTGATATGAAATGCTAGAGTAGGAACCAATCAACTGCAACCAATAATAGAATACGATAGATTACAACTGGTAATAATAGAATCCTTAATGTATTCGGACGACATAGTCCTAATAGCAGATTCCGAAAATAAAATGTAGAAACTAATGTATATAAGAGTAGAGCAAATAATAGAACTAAAATGGAAATAAACGAGGAGAAAAGCAAAATAATATTATTCAACGGCAAAGAAGATGCGTTAGCTCCAATATTGGGAAAAATAGTGTTTAAAAGAGACAATTCTGGAAAATCATAAGAGTAGAATAGATTCAATAGAGATCAAACACCTAAGAAGGATGGTTGGAGACACAAAATGTGATAGACTAAGCAGAGAGACTACCAATGAATAAAAGAGCAAAGAGACAAATGAACTGTTATGGGCATTTGATGAGAATGCAACCCAACAGGACTACAAGAAAAGTCCACGAAGCTAAAGACATCGAAAAAAGCAAAGAGAGAGACCAAGAAAATAATGGATACAGCAAATAATATAGTCTGGAAAAGTTAAGTAAAAATCACTCGAGAAATTGAAAATAATGGCAAGAAATAGAAAAGAATGGACGAGATGGGCGAATGATATTACATATATGATAAAAGGAAGGGGAGAAAGAAAGTGCTCTGGAATTATTGGTGCGAGTGTTCATAATTGTTGTGGTTTAAAAGTTTTCAATAGTTCTTAAATAACAGATTAAGGAACATTAAAACACTCTGTATAAGAGCTACACATTCCTTAGGGAAGTATATTTTAGCTGATGCTGATATAACCGGTGGCAGTCTTCCTGGTGCGGTATTGAGATATTAAATTTTTGGGGACAGCGCGTCTATCGATCGCAGGGACAGAAAATTCAGAACTTCGCTGTCATGATTGACCGAGTTGCATGCAGTCGTTTCAAATTTCAACACAAAAAATAATTAATTTTGGCACGCCATGTTCTAGCAGAGCTCTTTTCCTTTCAGTGGAATTGCGTCGAGTCAAAGATATGATTTGTTCGCAATTTAAAGTCCATTTATTATGCACGACTATACGCCGGAGAATATTGAAGCATTTTACTTCGAGTGGGTATATTCAGCCGATATTGGTGTTTCATACGTTATAACGGCACGTATAGGGACCTATACGGTGTTCGTACAAGAATTTTTATTCCTTTTTCAGCTTCCAATGCTGAGATTGCTTTTATTGACTGCTTCACACATTAATATATTATATCTTCAGTTTATTATGGATATAATGTATCCCAACCTAAAAATAATTCAAATTTGAATCTAGATCTGAACAATACTAACAAATACCGGGATTATTCAATTCGAAGCTACGAAAATAATTTTATACAATGTGTCTACGTAAGTTGGAAGCATATTATGGGAAACATTTTTATTATTAATTTTACGAAAAAAAAATAGTCTTCATAAAAAGCTTTGCATGGTCTAATAGTCCAAGTAATGAAGCTTAAAATAGGACAAAACTTAGCAATTTTTACAGAATGGATCGATTTACTTGAAAATTTGAGAATAAATAGTGGATAGTTCAAGGATCATCACATCTCGGGGGTGGAAATTTTTTATTATATTTTGACCGTAAAAGTTGGTAAAAACATTCATTCTAAGTAAAAAACGTTCTATATATTTTTTTGATAAAATTAATAGTTTTCTATTTATTCGCTATGGAAAGTGTTAATTTTATATAGAAAAAATCAATGTTTTTAATATGTTTTCTGCTAATAACTCCAAAAGTTTTTGTTTTATTAAAACAACGTTACTTAACAAAAATGTACCTTTTAAAAAAATAAACAAAACCGTTGTTTTTTATTTTTTTTTAATCAATATTAATCGAGATTTATTTTATTATATGTTAGCTCTTCTTCGTCAAATGCTACACATATTGTAGTGCCAAAATCAAAAGACGGGAAAACTATCCATTTTCAAGGATAACTTGTTTAAACTAATTTAAAGTATTTAAAAATATCTATCTTCAGAATTAAAAAAGTCTCTAGCTCAAAAATTAAGTGACTTATAATGAAAAGAATGTCAGTCCCTATTTTTTTTTTCAGAGAAAAAGTGATCGGAAGCAACATCCTAATCACCACTCTACTTAAAATTAGTCATTAGCATTTTTGGTCTTCTTTATTTATGTACTGTTAATAGGTTCTAGAAGTTTGACCGGCTTAGAATGATCAGTTTTTAAATAAATGGATTTAAAGGCTAATTACGAATTTTTGTAGTTTGGAAAAAAATGGCCTCTTCTTCAGAATAAAAAGGTTAGAATCAGAAATACGAAAAAATGTTTAAGTATGAAATTATAGCTTATTTAATTGCCAAGAACATGGTATGCAGAAACTTTTTATACGGAAAAAATTGAGTGAGCTATTGGCGAATAAAACCTGTAATAATATGCAAAAACCACCTTTACCAACCCTTTAAAAGTCACCTCGTTTTGCGACTGAGGATTTTAAAAAGATTTAATATTAATAGGCATATACATCTTATAAAAACCTACAAAATTCTTTCTTAACAAACTTTCTGAGGTAAAAATTTAAAAAGTTACGGTTAAAAATCAATTAATTTTTTGAAAAAAAAAGAGAAATCCAATTGGAAGCATAATAATGTAAGTTAGCAGTGTTTTTAGTCATTGGACTTATTTAATCTTCTTTATTTATATATTATTAACAGATTCTAGAAGTTTGACTGAATTAGAATGATCAATTTAAAAAAAAACTGGAGTTAAAAGCGAATAACAAAGTTTTGTAATTTGGTGAAAAATGCCATTTTTTCAGAATAGAAATATTAGTATCAGAGATACAAAAAAATGTTTAAATATGAAATTGGAGGTTATTTAATTGACAGGAACTAGGTTTGAAAAAAAATTTTTTATGGCAAAAATTGAGTGAATTGTAAATGAGTATGTATATCGAAAAACATTGATACCTCTTTCGATAGCGAATAAATCGAAAACTATTAATTTTATCAAAAAAATGTATGGAAAATTTTTTGCTTAGAATGAATGTTTTTACAAACTTATGCGGTAAAAATATAATAAAATATAGTAAAAAAATATAGTAAAAATATAATAATAAATTTCCACCATCCAGATGGGGTGGCAACCACCCCCATGGTAAAAGCGCCTTTCGGCATCATATAGATTTTGATCCTTGGACTATCCACGACTTATTCTCAAATTTTTAAGTAAGTCGATCCATTCTGTAAATATTGCGAGGTGAAAAGCTTCGGTTCCTGGACTATAATTAAAACATATATGATGCTACCATCAGATATTAAATTTTATTAATCTTATACGGGGCATTTCAATAAATATTAATTTAACTCAAGAGTAAATTACCTTTATATTTCACAATATCGAAAATTGTTTTTATAAAAAGTCATTTGCAGTTCAAAATTTTGTTTTAATATTAAACTATATTTTAATATACTTATGTGGAAAAATATTCCATTTTTGATTGTGACTTGGAAAAGCTGTATGAAGTGGATATTAGAGCATAATTTATAATTCCAAAAAAATTTTCATAATAACAAAGTGTTTTACTGTGAAATACAAAGGTACTTTTGAGCGAAATTCATATTTTATTTTTAGAATACCTCGTATAACATTAATAAAATTTGAATTCTGATAGTTGCACCTTATGTTTCAGACCATGCAGAGATATTTATGAAGAATAACTTTTTTTGGTAAAATTAATAATAAAAAAATTTACCATATGACTCCAACTTACGTAGACACACTGTATAATAATATGTATAACATTATACTTTATAAATTAAATATAACATTACTAAAAACAATTTGTAATAATTATAATGGTGAAGAGTTTGGTTCAATAATAAACATAAAGAAAACAAAAACCATGGTTATCAGTAAGAGGGGTAAAGTCATAACAAGGATCCATATAAAAAAATTAGGATATTGAACAAGTTGACAAAATGAAATATTTAAGGGGATGGGTACGTATTTTCGGCTGCTGTGCTATTCAAATGGGGATTCATATTTTTCGAGTCCTGGGAAAACTAATAAGTATTTTTGAAAAATTTAATTACGTTATTAGCGAGGGCCGAAAGTCCCTGAGAACTTTTATAATGTTTATTTTAATAAGTTACATGGGTGAAAAACTAATAAAAAATTTAGTGTGATTTTTAATGTCAAATATCTCATTCAAAATAAACTTTTTATTTATTCTAAGGGACTTTCGGCCCTCGGTAATAATTTAGTCTTTCATTCTGCGTTTAAAATTTTCAAAAATATTTATTGGTTTTTTCAGGATTCAAAAAAAATTAACAAAATATATTTGTCTTAAAACGCACTCAGTCGAAAAGAATATTGAAACAGACTGTTTTTTTACACACTTTCAATTTCTTTGAGAACATACACCTGTTTGCCGGTTTGACCGAAAAGAATATTGTCAGCATATTGTCAGTCAGACAGTGACAATCAGTGACAATTTTAAATATTTGACATGTCATCGGGAATATTTTGAGTTGTTGATTAAATAATATTGATATATAGTGTAGTTATTTGATAAATAATTGATTTAAGACGTGAACTTAATGAAAAGTTATGTATTGTGTATTATTTGTGGAAGATCCAAGCAGAGAATATATCAGGATAATATATTCTGTGATCCAAGTATTTTGTTGTTAAAGATGTTCAAAATTGTAAGCGTTCCATAGTAACAATATATTATTAAAAAATCACTTTAACACTTTTCCTATTTTCTCGATTGAGTATTAGTTTTTGTTGTACATATAAATGATTACAATCACTGAATACATAGTTAGTGAAAAAATTATCACATTTATTAACTGAATTATTATTTGCAATAATACAAATAACAGTTATCCAAGAACACTCAAAAGCCATCTCTTTAAGTTAATGATGACATTTTCAAGTAGAATGACATTCTAGTAATGTTTACATATCCATACCAGTGTGAATTTGCCGTGTAACGACAGAAAAAGTAGGGATAGCCGTAAAATATTTGCGAATTATGTACCGATGGCCTTAAGAATCTGGATTACTGAACATCTAAATCCGAAATCATACATTCGATCAAGAATGGAATAACCAATCGCGACTTTTATTTACTCTGTATAGTGAAGCCACCTGTCAACAAGCACTCGCGAAAGAAGATGTTGGTCTGATAATAAATGGTGAGACGATCAACAATATAAGGTATGCTGATGATACGGTTCTCCTATCGGGAACGTCAGTAGAACTACAACATCTCATTCAAAGTCTCAATATATACTGTAACAGTTACGGCTTAAAAATTAATTTGAAAAAAATAAATTTATGGCAATCGCGAAATCAAAGAACATCAGATCTAATCTTGCAATAGACAATGTAGAGATTGAGCGTGTGTGCTGTTATAAATATCTAGGAGCTTGGATCAGAGACAATACTGATCAAACAAAAGAGATTGAATGCAGAATAGAAATTGCTAGATCAGTCTTTAATAGAATGCGCAAACTCTTTTGCAATCGTGATATCAACATAAACTTACGAATACGAATGCTGCGGTTTTATGTCTTTTCCACCCTGTTATACGGAGTTAAGTCTTGGACACTAAAACAGTCGACCATAAAAAACATCGAAGCATTCGAGATGTCATGGATGGACCGCGTTACTAACACGGAAGTACTCCAAACTTTAGACAAAAGATGCGAAATTATAAATGAGATAAAAACTAGAAAGATGGAATACTTGGGGCATATTATGAGGAGTGAGAAGTACGAACTTTTAAGAAATATCATGCAGGGCGAAATTAAGGGCAAAAGAAGTGTGGGAAGAAGAAAAATATCGTGGCTTCGTAATCTACGTGAATGGTTCGGGTGTAGTTCAATTGAACTTTTTAGGCGCGCTGCTAACAAAATCGCAGTGGTCACGATGATTTCCAATCTCCGCTAGGAGTGGCACGTGAAGAAGAAGAAGATATCTCTTTGTTTTAATTTATCGTATTAAGTAAACAGATACTAATTCAATTAATCCCGATTATGCGAACAAAATCATCAAGAATACAGGGTGAGGCAGATAAAGGGCCTATTAGAAAGGCAAGAGAATCATGAAAATTATAATACAGGGGTTTTGAGGTATGAACTATTTAATTAAAATATTTTGGTCTCTTTGCTACTTCCGGTTATACCGAAAGTTGATTGTAACTTTGTTTTTTTCGTTTTTTTTTTAAATAGGACACCCTGTATATTTTTACATTTTTGGATTCTGCTCGATGTCTTCTGTCTTAAAATATGAGATTTTGGCAAACCAAATCTCTACTTGACGCGTTTTATCACGTCAAACCTAATAAAATTTCACGTAATATTTGTTGCAATTAATGTTTGGCTTAAATACTTACGAATACGAATAACTTACAAATTAAAGCAGTTAGGTATAGGGAATGCTTAAGAAATGAAAAAGTATTATAAAATATCATTTCATTACAGTACTAAGATACAGGGTGTTCCATTTAAGAAAACCCAGAAAATACTTACTCCGAGTTTTGTCCAACCCTGTATACTAAAATGAAACATTTCGCTATATTAATAATTTTTAATAGTAAGAGACTATATTAAAAATTACTTGAACATAAACGGAGTTTTTAATATCAAATCAGTACAATTCTACAGGGTGTGAAGTTTGCTACGAAATTTGTAAAAAACCGTAATTATCTTTTAAACTACCCTATATAATATTACAAAACTTCATATTTTAAGAAAGAAGAAATCGAGGATAATCCAAGAACGTAAAAATATACAGGCTGTCCCATTTAAAAAAAAACGAAGTTACAATCAACTTCCGGTATAACCGGAAGTAGTAAAGAGACCAAAATATTTTCATTAAATAGTTCATACCTCAAAACCCCTGTGTTCCAATTTTTATGGTTCTCTTACTTTTAGTTCTCGAGATATTTCTAATAGGCCCGTTATCTGCCTCACCCTATATATTTTATATAATAAAGCTAAAGATAAAAATACTACTTACTGTCAGTATCAAACTTTCTTATGATTGTTTCAATGAGTGTAGTTCTGGGTGCTACCAATCCTCTTCTAACTGGCATATCAACTAGTTTTGTAAAAAAGTTTATCAGGAGTTACAATATCGTTGCATTATTTCTCACACAAAAAATTTCAAAAACTTTTGCACTATTTTCAGCTCGTTACAATAAATTCAGTAGGTATAACAATTTGCTTTAAAAGTACCGTATATGGGTCAGTCTGAAAAAGATTCATTTTTTATATAAGGCATCTAGAAAAATTATTAAAAATTCACGAAAACTGTTTTGCCTTCTTTGCGCTCTTCTCAAGTTAATTATTTGAGTAAATGTACCAAAATGATTCAATGGTTTGGGGGTTGAGAAATATTTGTCCCAAGTTAGTCATTAAGGTTTATGTCTGTGTTTTTTATTGTACCTACTCATTTTATGAACTCTGACAAAGCTAGGTTACAAAGTTACGACTCAATTTATATGCGTACAATTATTATCAAATAATGAAATCTTTTTAATATTGTGCATACAGTGAGGACGTTTGAGTTGGAATAAATTCATTATCTCGAGAATGGACGAATTTGGAGAGAAATCCTGAAACAGGTCGATTTTTATTTTTAAATTATGACTTTTTGGCATATATATCATAGTAGTGACGTCATCCATCTGAGCGTGATGACGTAATCGATGATTTTTTAAATGAGAATAGGAGTCATGTGATAGGTCATTTTAAAGGTTATTTAATTCTCTATTCAGTGATATAAACGTTAACATAATTATTTACACAGGGTGTTCAAAAGATTAATTTGAATTAAATTAATTCAGACAAAAAGAAGAATGTGTGTAATTCATTTAATTCAAAATACATTTCAGTGATGTCAGAAAACAGAAAGGAATGTTTATTTTACAAATAAATATTGGTTTCGCTTAAATTTAATGTTAAAGATGCCACTTACCTGTCTCTTAGCATTTTGAATATTGAATTTAAGCGAAAAGCAATGTTTATTTTGAAATAAACGTTTTTACCTGTTTTCTAACAGCAGTAAAATGTATTTTACCTTGTAAAAATAATTAGACTACCTACTGTTTATATTACTGAATGGAGAATTGAATTGCCTTTCAAATGAGCTGTCACACAACCCCTACTCTCATTTAAGAAAATCATCGGTTACGTCACCACGCCCAGGTGGATGACGTCATTAGTACGATATATATGCCAAAAAGTCATAGTTTAAAAATAAAAATCGACCTGTCTCAAGCATTTTTCTCCAAATTCATCCATTTTCGAGATAATGAATGTATTCCAACTCAAACGTCCTCACTGTATGTATGTATATGAGCAATAGCCTGCATTTGAGTATGAGTTTGTTAAATTTTTTCTCTGTTGATACAGTGTAAATTTTTGGTCAAGCTAATAATGAAAAATAAATTATGTTAAAACAAGTAGTTATACTCGTATGGCCTGTGTTGTAGATGCAGAAATTTTTAATAAATTCTTTATAACAGAATTAGGCGTAACTGTGAAGAAGAACTCGAAGAACGATAATTTGGTTTCATAAATTCTTGGGAACTAGGTAGGCACATTTTGCGCTAAATATTCTATTTAAGAAATGCCGTGATAAAAAATATGTCTTTGTATGCTTTGTGGATTTCGATAAGGCAATCTATAAATTGCGGCATATAAAACTAATGCAGATGCTAAGAAATATAGAAATAGATCATAAAGATATTCCTAAAAATAATTAAAGATAGCTCGCTCCACCGACAAAATATACATATACATACAGTGGGGAGCCAGACAAAGTTGCATGTGGACGAAACAGTAATTTAAGAAGTAGGTAAGGAAATGGGAATTAAAATAAACAAAACCAAAGTTTTAGCTGTAACCCTCATTCAGATGCCGAGTTTCTAGTAAATGGAAAGTCCAAGTTAAACAAGTTAACAAAATGACATAATATTTAGGAACCACCATAACGGATCATTTAAGTCCAGACAGTGATATAATAATATAACACAATGGTACTTATCTTTGCAATAACTATCTTAGTTTAAAACTAAGCCAAAAAATGATTAAAATGCTATGTTTAACCTATATAACTATATGAAGCAGAATTATGGATCCTAAAAGAATTAAGCATGAACCGAATTTAAGCATTATAAATATAGATTTATAGACTGATGTTGAAGATATCTTGAACGGCAAGTAAAACTATCGAGGAAGAATTAAGGAGGGTCAACAAAGATATAGAATTATTAAAGACTGTGATACACCGGAAAACGTCTTATCTGGGATATATATTAAGGCTAAATAGATGTAGAATCATCATCATCATCATCAACCAACCAATTCACGTCCACTGCTGGACGTAGCTCTCCCCCAATTGTTTCTTCACTTCACGGTTTTGTGCTGATTGTTGCCAGTTTTTACTAATCCGCCTGATATCATCTCTCCATCGTGTAGGCGGCCTTCCTCTACTGCGTTTTTCTTGTCTTGGTCTCCATTCCATCAGCTTTCGTGTCCATCTTGAATCTTTCAGCCTGGCGACGTGTCCTGCACAGTTCCATTTGAGCCTGGTATGACAGCCCTGGCATTAAGGCTATCTGCTCCCGGTGAGGGTGGTTATCCCTTATCCGAGGGGTGGAATAATTGATACGCTTTTACTTGTTGAGTTGTTTTATTTACACTCGCATGAGCATAAGCTGGTAGCACCGCACCCAAAGAACGTCTCGTGAAGAAAAAGAGACACTATCTTTAATGTGGAAATATTACGTCTGATCACCAAAATAGAATGACGAATGTCTAATATAATAATAAGAATTCCCTTGTTATAGTTTTGCTGTTTATATATTTAGAAATGCCTATTCAGCATCGACCATGAAAAGTGTTTATAATTGACTCTGCAATTATTAGTGAATCGTGATCTAGGATAACAATATTTATATAATCGAATGAAGGTTTTAATATTGTTATGATGACATAAATAACTGAAAGTAATTATCGTAGATAATTACAGGGTGTTTTTAAGATATATCTACTGAGTACAGATGAATTCCTGTACACCTTCCCTTTTTAGGAATTTTCCGACTACGGGGAGGGAAATTTGCAAGTCGTGCTACCAACCCATACTGTGTTGTAATCAATACAAAAAATTTATTTTATATACAAACTTCCTAAGCCTACGCAAATACATAAATAATATAAAATGTTCGTTTAACAACATTGTTTCGTAACACTTGTCACTCACTGTGTTTTAGGATTGTAAGCATATAATCTATTCTTATGTATTTCCTTGATTTTATTGTTTTCTATTCTGATTTTACAATTAACGTTATTTACTTCTGTTATCGTGAAAGGACCTACATAAAGACTATCAAACTTACCATTCTCTTCCCTTTTTACAAGGACTAGGTCTCCTATTTTAAAGTGTTGTGGTGTTGCTTTGAGCTTATTCTTTTCTTGCCGCTCTTTTTTGTGTTTTAATAAGAAGGTTCTGGCTCTCTCGTGTGCGCTTTGTAGTTTGTATCGTAACTCATTGTAGTAGGCATCTATATTGTAACATGGTGAATCTCATGTGTAAGGTCTTCCGGTAGGTTAACCTTCCTGCCATATAACAGTTCGAACGGTGTGTATCCATGATACGCGTTAGGGGTTGTATTGTAGCAGTATGTGAACATTCTGCAACACACATCCCAATTTTCTCTGTCTTCGTCTATGAATGCTCTTACGTACTCGTTCAACGTTCTGTGTAGTTTTTCGCAACTTCCAATGGACTGTGGGTGGTATGCCGTTGAAAAGTTGTGTTCTATTTTTAATAGCTTTGTTAATTCCTGCATTACTTCGTTCTTATACTCTGTGCCTTGGTCTGTTCTTATTTGCTTCATGAGTCCGTATGTTGGTATGAAATGATCAAAGATTCCTCTTGCTATTGTCTCTGCTTCTTTATTGCACACTGGTATGCTGACCGCGTATGTTGTCAGTTCACACAACATTGTGATACAGTATTTATTACCTTCATTACTTCTCGTGAATGGACCTATTGTATCTATGTATACTATGTCCCATGGTTTGGAAGATGTGTCCGATATCACGAACTCTTCGACATGTGTTCTTTTCGATTTGTTAATTTGACATTTGTGGCATTGTTTTACGTATTTTCTTACGTCTTTTTCCAAATTTTTCCATCGGAATCTTGCCTTTAGCTTCTTAATTAGTCTGTTATTCCCTACGTGTCCTCCGAACATCGGGTGATTATGGTATTCTCCTATTAATCTGTGTTTTTCTTTGTCATCTTTTATTGTTTCTGGTACTTCACATATGTATATTTCTATATTCTACAATTTTTATTTCCTTCTTTAATAAATTCATCAATTGTGCACATTTTAAAAATAATATCATTTACGTATATTTTTACTTTACGTACTGCATTCTCTACCGCCAGCTTATCAAGCTGTACCAACGCTTGGTTTAAATCGAAACGATTCAATCCTGTGGCTATGCTTTTGCTGCATTTTATTTTGTTTTTGGCCCTAATGCTCAGTCTTGGTGAGATTAGTTCTGCTCCAAAGGACAAAATTGGTAGTCTATGCGCCTCTAAATTATTTAGTACCTTCCTTACTGTCTGTTTGGTGGCTTCTGGCTGTAGTGCGAGTTCACTTTCAGCCTTGGTTTGTCTTGCTTCTTTCTCCTTTTCTTTTGCTTGAGCTCCTGTTATAGCTAGTATATGGGCGTTGTCTATGTATAGGTTTTTTAGTTAATGCAATGTTATTCTTGAAAGGCTGTCTGCGTAGTTGCTTTTCCCTGTTATATACTCTATTTCGAAGTCATATTCTTCTAGGTCTAATCTGATCCTCGTGAGTTTTGAGGTTGGTTCTTTCATTGCAAATAGGTGTGTCAAAGGTTTATGGTCTGTTTTTACTTTGAATGTTGGTGCTCCATATAGATAACATTTAAAATAATTAATTCCCCAATGAATCGCTAGTAATTCCTTAATGATTATAGGTTTATTACATTCTCCTTTACTAAAACTTCTTGATGCATATGCTATAGGTAGGTCAATTCCGTTGTAATCTTGACTTAGGATTGCTGAACAACTCTCATTGGATGCGTCTGTTGTTAAGATAAACTGTTTGTTGAAATCAGGATATTTTAAAATTGGTGGTTTCGTCAGAGATGCTTTAAGCTTTTTGAATGCTTTTTCACACTCCTCGGTCCACGAAAATTCTACTCCTTTCCTCGATAATTTGTTGAGTGGTCTGCATATTTCCGCAAAATTTTTAATAAAACGTCTGTAATAGTTGCAAAATGCTACAAATCTCTTTGTTTCTTCCGCTGTCTTAGGTGTCGGATATTGTTCAATTGCTGCATACTTTGCTTTGTCTGGTGATACTCCCTCTTGAGAAAGATCATGTCCTAAATATGTTACTTCCCTTCTAAAGAATTGACATTTTCCTGGGTTAAGTTTCAAATTGAATTTTCGACATGTCTCGAATGTCTTTTTTAGTTTGTCCAAGTGATGTTTTTCGGATATTCCAATTACTACGATATCGTCCATGTAAAGAAATGCTTTGTCTGGTGTTAATCCTGAAAATGCTATTGACATCATTCTTGAAAAGCTATTTGGGCTTACATTTAATCCAAAAGGTAATCTGGTAAATTGAAATGCTCCATTTTCTGTGCTGAACGATGTGTATTTTCTCGATGATTTTTCTAATGGTATCTGGTGAAAGCCTGACATTAAGTCTATAACTGAAAACCATTTTGCTCTTCCTAGTTGATCTAATATCGAATCTATTCTTGGTAATGGAAATTTATCTGTAACTATCTTCTTGTTCAGTTGTCTAAAATCTATGCATAATCTCCATGCTTTTCCTCCATCTATAGCTTTTTTCGGTACCAGTACTACTGGGCTGTTGTACTCGGATGTAGATGGTTCTATGATTCCTTGGTCTCTTAGGTTTTGTACTTGTCGATTTAATTCCTCTGTTTGCGCATGAGGTGTCCTATAATTCTTGATATATACCGGAGTTTGGTCTTTAACTCTTAGTTTTTGTTCGTAGAAATTGTTACAGGTTAACATATCATGCCTTAGGGCGAATATGTCTGAATATTCCTCGCATAACGATACTAAGTTGTCTCGTATGTATTCTGGTATGTCTAATTTCAGTGATTCTCGTAATTCTTTTTTTCTGTCCTTGCTGTCGTTGACTAGCCTATATATATATTGAATAGTTTAATATCCAACGTCCTGATTGTGCTTGCGTCTACATTTACTGTTTCGTACGTTGTGTTCAAAATTTTGATGTATGGATTATTACTTGAAATAATTGCTCTTGCTATGAATATTCCTGGTTGTATTTCTTGCTGTTCCACTATCCTGTCTTTCTTTAACGTTTGAAAAATTTTTACGATTCTGTAAATTTCACATCTAGGCGGTATTATTATGGTGTCATTGTCTATATTATCCAGAATTTTCGTACTAATGTAACAATCGTTGTCCTCTTTAATGTGCATTTTAAGGTTTGCGTAATCTAGTATACATTGAAAGTTAGAAATAAAGTCTCTCCCAATGATTCCGTCTGTTGGAATTGGAAAGTTAGGTTCTACCAATTGAAAGATGTGTTCGAATCGAGTTCCTTTTACTTCGAGTGTTGTCTCAACTTCTCCCATTGTTTGCAACTCTCCTTTAGTGACTCCTTTTATTTTCGCCTTTGTGTTTGGTTTCACCTGTTCCTTCATAAAATCTTGTGAACATTTTAGTATTGAAATGTCAGCTCCTGTGTCTATGATAAAAGTGCTTGTGTTTTCAAGAATTCCTGTTTTCATTCGTACAAAGTTCGTTAGGTTTAGGTCGAAGTTGTAAATGTTATATTTTATTTCTGCCTGTGTGCTTCCAACTTCTTGTTCATTCAAAACCCCAACTGCTGGTTTTCTTGCTCTTCTTGACTGTCCTTTATTTCTAGTAACCTTACGTTCCTGTTACGTCCGCCTCTCTGGTTTCCTCTGTATGTTTGATTGTTAAATTGTCTGTATCCTCTGTTCGAATAATTTCGTTGATTGTCCGTTGCTTCTCCTTCGTTCCGTTGTCCGAAGTTATTTCTTCTTCCTCTGTCATATTTGTTATGGTATCCTCTTCTGTATTGCTGCTGTCCTCTCCTATTCTCGTAGTTTGTCCTATAATTTAAGACTCTTCCTTGTGCATTTTCTTCAGTCGTATCGATCGACAAAAATTTAGATACTACTTCCTGCGGTGATGTAAAGTTACCTGCTTCCAGTATTAGCTTAGCTTTCTCTGCATTAGCGTTTCGTTTCATTGTTGTTACTACTGCTTCCGTCGTATATTTCTTTGCTAAGTCAAGTGGCATTCCTTCCACTATGTATGCTACTTTTAATTGTTCTGCTAACTCTTCCACTTCAGATGCGTACACTGCTGCATCTCTATGCCCTTGCCTTTTTTTGGCTAATTTGGCTATTAAATTCTTCGGATTATCACCTTTTAATTCTTTCTTTAGTGCTTCAGCTATCCGTGGAATCGTATCTTCTGTGGTTATTAGGTTCCTAGCCTTATTGGTGAGTCGCGTTTTTATTAGCGTTACAGCTGTGTCTTCATGACCTTCTGCCAATTTTCCAAGTAGTTCTAATGCGTCTAAAAATGGTTGTAATTTCCCTGCGCTTCCATCGAACTCGTTGGGCAATATCTTGCTTGCGATATTCAAAAATTCATTGATTGTCAAAGCCATGTTTAATATTGTTATATCTTGTTTTATGTCACCTTTTTCCTCTTTTATTCCGTCGTTAATTATTTCTTCTTCTCCTTCCTCGTCGCTTTTTCCTTCTTCTATTTCCTCATCGCTTTGTTCCTCTTCAACTTCCTTGTCGATTGGTTGATGTATTGAACTTGGAACCACTGTTCTCACATTTACTGCTTGAAATAATCGTATAACTTTATCTCTGATTTTTCCAAAATATTTGTTGCACGATTCCCTTTGTTTGTCCGAAAGTGCTTCCCAGTTTTTCCTAGTCAATTGCGTGAACTTGTTATAAGCTTTAATTAGCTGTGTCGTCACTTCTTCCTTTATGTCCTTAGATTTCGGAACTTTTTTCTTTAAGACTCTTCTGCTTTGCCTGTCTATTTCTTGTGCAATTTCCTCAACTATTTTGACAAAATCTTCCCAAGTAACTTTGTTGCTACTCATTTATACATAATTTTTTTTTCAGCTCCTGCACTTCTTAGCGAAAATATAAATTCGATAGTCTTACGGTGTATATAGATATGTAGTATATAGATATATAGTAAAAAAATATGGAGATAAAATAATAAGTCAATATATGGTAAAAATATGTAAAAATTGCAGTGGTAATAAAAAATTCAAAAATAAATAACGTTATATTAACCCTTGTAAATAAGTAGTTAGAATAATAATTTAAATGTATTATGCATATAGCGTATATTTATTTTGATAGGTATATTTACGATAGCAAATATTAAAATCATAAAAAAATGCAAAAATGTACTAAAAATCAGTAGTCAAATAATAAATGAATAAAAGTCAGCAAGGATAAAGTATACGTTGATAAATATGTAAAAAAAATCATATAAAATTGTATCATTGCGTCCTATAATAACTTAATATGAGGGTAAAAAAAATCTTTGTATATTGATAAATATTGGTAATAGAATAGAATAATTAAGTAAAAATAGGTAAACTTGAAACATATATTGATGTAATTAAGGTAGCACATAATGTTTATACTTTATACTTTATATTAATCAGGAAATACCATAAAAATAGCTAATATGGACTTACCAATTTTACACGTCTTTGTTCGTATCACAAGTCCTCACTGCACGTTCCATAGCATTGTCCATTTTCCATTGTCCCACGATGTTCCATCTCCTTTTCAGCTCCGCGTCGGCCTGATGTCTCCATCCATTTTACATACCACACTGTTGTCTAAGGTGGTCTAGGTGCCTGAACATTGACGTGTTTTCCCATTTCTCGTTCTAGACTGCTAGTTCTGAGTTCTCGCCTGGTCTTGGATCGCCATATGACAGCCCTGGCATTAAGGCTATCTGCTCCCGGTGAGGGTGGTTATCCCTTATCCGAGGGGTGGAATAATTGATACGCTTTTACTTGTTGAGTTGTTTTATTTACACTCGCATGAGCATAAGCTGGTAGCACCGCACCCAAAGAACGTCTCGTGAAGAAAAAGAGACACTATCTTTAATGTGGAAATATTACGTCTGATCACCAAAATAGAATGACGAATGTCTAATATAATAATAAGAATTCCCTTGTTATAGTTTTGCTGCTTATATATTTAGAAATGCCTATTCAGCATCGACCATGAAAAGTGTTTATAATTGACTCTGCAATTATTAGTGAATCGTGATCTAGGATAACAATATTTATATAATCGAATGAAGGTTGTAATATTGTTATGATGACATAAATAACTGAAAGTAATTATCGTAGATAATTACAGGGTGTTTTTAAGATATATCTACTGAGTACAGATGAATTCTTGTACATTGGTGATACGTTCTATAACATCTGCGACACCAGTTCTTTGTCTGAGATCTTCATTTCTTATTTTGATCCGTTAGGGTTACACCCAGCATGGATCTTTCCATACACCTTTGAGCAACCCGCATTTTCGATGCTCTTGCCTTGGTTAGAGTCAGTGTCTCTGCTCCATATGTCATTACCGGCAGCACACATTGATCAAACACTTGTCTTTTTAAACCGATCGGTGTACTTCTCCTAAATATGTCTCTCAGAGTTCCATAGGTTGCCCAAGCAAGAGTTAATCTTCTTTTTATTTCGCATGTTGGGTTATCTCTGCCAATTCTAATTCCATGACCCAAGTAAATGTACTTTTCCACTAGTTCTACTTCTTGTTCACGTATGATCAGCTGTCCGCTAGGAATCAGATTGGTCATAAATTTAGTTTTATAAAAGTTCATTTTCAGGCCTATTTTCCAGCAGATAACGTCTAACTCATTTAGCATTTCCTTTACTTCTCCTAGGTCACCAGTTATAAGGACTATGTCATCTGAAAATCGAAGATGATTTAACTTTTCTCCATCTATTGTGATCTCTTTATTGTCCTAGTTGAGCATCTTAAAGGCATACTCCAGAACAGTTATGAATAGTTTTAACGAGAGTATGTCGCCTTGTCTTACGCCGCGTTCTATGCTTATTTGTTTGGTTTCATCATGTAACTTAACACTCATTGTTGCCTCTTTACAAATATTATAGATGAGTGTACTGTCACGATAGTCAATACGGCATTCACTTAGAGCTTCTAAAATGCTATCCAGCTCTACCGTGTCAAAGGTTTTATGAAAATTCACGAATGCTAGGACAAGGGGCTTGTTATATTCTATTGTCGTTTCAATTTAGTACTTTTACTGTCTTCAGATGGTCGTTTGTTCCAAAGTTTGATCGAAATCCAGCTTGTTCTTTTGACTGGTAAAAATCTAGCTTTTTTTCTACTCTTGATGTCACTACTTTTGTAAAGAGTATGTATAAGTGGTTTAGCAGGCTAATGGGTCTGTAATGTTTTAAGTCTATCTTACCTCCCTTCTTATGCAAAAGTATTGATACTGCGTTTTTCCATTTTTCAGGTATCGACTTTTGATGAAGGCATAAGTTGAAGAGATTTTTTTTACCTATAAGAATATGGCCTCCGTTTTTAATGGCCTCTATTACGACTCCATCTTCACCTGGTGCTTTTCCATTTTTCATTTTTCTTAGTACTTGATGTATTTCGCTAGTGGGTATCTCTGGTAGTATTTCGGAGCCTTGGTTTATTATTTTCTTTGAAACCGCTTCCCTCAGATTATTTTGATTTAGCCTTTTGCTCCTATATAATTCCAAATTAAATTCTTCTATTAGATGTAGTTCTATTAGATGTGTTCTTGTATTAGATGTATGTTCTGTATTATTAGATGTATAATACTACAAATAATCCATAAAGGCACAATCGAAGGTCTGAGAAGCGTAAGAAGAAAACAGGTTTCTTGGCCGAACAACAGTCATGAATGGACAACATGATACCAAATACAGAACAATTATTTCATGTGGCAGAAGATCAAGAAGCCTTCGCAATAGTGATCGCCTAAGTCAAACAATGCAGATATGGCACGCGAAGAAGAAGATACAAGTAAATCCGAATCAGAAACCATAGAATTCTCGATTATTTACTATAATATGCAGGATTTTACACATAGTTTCATAAGTTATGATTCACCTAAAATTATGCTCATTTTCATAGTTGATTTTTTCGTGTTGTTGCTTATTTGGGTTTATATGACTGCGGACACTAAATCCATTCGCCAGATAACTAGAAGAATCAGACTGAATTGGGCAGCAGTAGGAAGGCTCAATATTGTGTTGAGAAACAAGAAAAGATACGAATAAATCTAAGTAAAATGGAATTTTCCAGTTGTATACTACCAGTTAGGACCTTTAGAATGGAGATCGTAAGACCTACAGAGTTATCACCCATCAGATTAAGAACAACACAGAGGGCCATCGAACGAACCATGTCAGGAGTATTTCTGAATGAACATATAAATGGGGACGTATGAAACAGGACGTAGGTGGAAGATGTAATTGGAAGAATTGCGAATATGAAATGGAACTGGGTAGACCACATGGCACGGCAAAACCACGACATGTAGACGAGAAACATTGTATATTGGAAACCACGCGAGCACACTCATAGTAGAAAAAGATAACAAAAACGATGGCTAGATTACATCAAAGTAAAATTGAAGAGAAACTGGCACCAAATCACAAAACAGAAGAGAGTGGAGGACTCATGGGAGGCCTTTGTCCAGGAGTGAATGCAAACGGGCTGAAGAAGAAAAAGCTACTATATTTCACTCCTTGCGAGTATAATTAATTAACCAGCTAATTTCATTACGTCCAGTGTATACACTGCGAGGTATAAGTTAGGGATATAGAAAATTATGCTCATTTTCATAGTTGATTTTTTCATGAACAGATGAACGAATTCTGCTAATTTTTTTTTATTATTTTAGATTGGTATTTGGAATTTAGGTAGTTGGACAAAGGTTTACTCAAACTTCTCTTTTGAACTGACACCGGGTGGAAGAAAAGATATATTTTTCTGATGTTAAGTTTGAGATAACCTGTAGGGAGGACAAGGTATAAGTGTGGATATAGATCGAAATCATATTGCAGTCTTATGTTTAATGAACATTTTGTTTTTTGAATTTCCCTAATATCTTTAGAAACAAAGAAATTGTACGGTTTTATTCTTTAACATGACGTGTGTTTTAAATGAAACAAAACTAAAATAACAATAAAAAATAACAGGTAATAAACCTTTAAAACAGAAAGGCACATAACGTTAACAATTCTGGTCGACACCTTAAGAGCCTAGTTGTCGACCAAGTGAGTGGTATGCACAGCGTAACATAAGAGAGACGAGATTGTTTAATGGAGGCTCTGTAATGTTTTCAAGTGGAATTTCCTTGAGAGTAAGTACGTATTTGATGTTCACGTGGAGGCTCTTTAAAGAGCGAGAGGTACGTTGCACAGAGAACTTCTTGTGAACACTTTGTTCCTTTCACATATAGGAAATAATTTCATCTTAGTGGTATGATAAGACATACGTATCGCATGTCGTCAGTTAGAACACATATTAAGGATTTGAACCGTCTAGTTTCTTTCTTATTAAAGATATCAGAGAAACTAAAACAATCAAATGTTCACAAAATATGAGACTACAACATAATTTTGATGTACTTTCTCTAATTTTTGTACCTTCTAATATTTTCTAACCTTTGTACCTTCTCATCCCTACAGGGTGTCTCAAACTTTTGTTTCAGTTAAAACACATGTTAAAGAATAAAACCGTCTATTTTCTTTGTTTCTAAAGATATCAGGGACATTTAAAAAACAAAATGTTCACAAAACATAACACTATATCACGATTTCTATGATAACTCACATTTGTACCTTGTCCTCCCTACAGGATGTCTCAAACTTAACATAAGGAAAACATTTCTTTTATTCCACCCAGTATAGTGTAAGTAGCAAATAAAAATCTAAAATAGTTACAAAAAAATAAGGGGAATCCGTAAATCTGTTCATTAAAAAATCAATTTCGAAAAAGAGAATAATTTTAGGTGATGCATAACTTTTGAAACTATGTTATTTTGTTTCATTATTCTTGTACTAATTAACATATTATTACATTGTTAAATAACGGCAACCGACTTCGAGCTGGTTGAGTACTTCCTAGTATTAGTTTAATATAATTTTTTTGAAGTTATACTTCTTAAGGTACGAGGGTAAATTTTTACATTCCCTGGCGCCTGCGCACACCGACAGTATGGTATTAGTCGCTACATCTTTTAAGTTATGTAGCGCAAATAAGGTGTGCGTGAAAAGAATATATTATTAGTGTTTTTAGTAAATATATTTATTATAATTTTTATATCTGTGGATTTGTCTTCCTCCTTATAAGTATTATTGAAAATGTTTATTTTCAATTAATGTATCTGTCACCGTGATTGTAATTATATCCGGGAAATGATCGACTGAATACAAAAGCGGTGGTAGCTGATCGGTAGAGTATTCGCCTAGGGATCGAAAGGTCCCCTGTTCGAAGCCTGACAAAGTCATATTCTTTTTTTTTTAATTTTTGGTATTCTTTTCGTTCTTTCTAAAATTAGTTTGATATTTAAATACAATACAAAAAAACTGTTTAAAGTATAAAAGTATATTGATTTCGTTGAAATCATAATATGAAGTTAGATTATATTATAATAGAAATATAACTTATTACGTGCGTACAAAGTACACACACATTCTTTTGAACTTTTGAACTATCCACAATTAGCAAAATAGTTTGCTCTGAACTAACTACAATTCTTGATAAATACAAATACCCACGAACCTGGATTTCAGACAATAATGATCAAACAACAGAAATAAGGACCAGGGTAGAAATAGCAAGAAATGCGTTTGTAAAAATGAAAACAATTCTCTACGACAAAGGCCTTAGATAAGAACGGAGAGTAGGAGCTCTAATTTGCTACATATGTTCGATATTTTAATATGGACTCAAAAACTGGACATTAATCCTTATCCGGGCAAGGTGGGCCCAACGGGCCCGAGACGTCAATTGTTTTATCATAAACTGATAAAAGAAATTTATTGAATTTTATGCATCACTGAATTTGTTTAGAAGTATGTTTCCTTCAACATAGTCATGAGCTATTTAAAATATTTATTAAAATTTTTTAAAATTATTGCGTCGAAAGAATTTTGTCACGTAAAGGGGCAACAAGGGCCCGTCGGACCCTATTTTTATTTATACCTAAAGCCTAAATCTTTGTTACAGAAGTTAATCTGACAGTTAGGTAATGATTTTGTGGATTATCTAAACGACTTTTATGATTCCGGAAATCCAATAATAAAGTCTAAACGTGTAACAAACAATGTAAAATCTCTTTGATATGAACATCAAAGAGATGCTTAAAATAGGTGCTTACAATATATTCTAAATGCTTCTAAGCTTCTAAAATTATATTGAATTGCAGTGAAAGTAGATAGTGCTAATAAAATGTCCCAAAAACCACTGTCAGCTGCAGAACTGCAAGATATTGCTAATAATGTATAAGATTCCGATGATGAAGGATCTCCTGAAGTAGGTGGCATTGAAACTGATTCTGAAATTGAAGATCATCTTTCGGAAGTAAGTGAAGAGGATAATTAGCAAGTAGTATTGAGTGATGATGAAGAAGAATGTGTAGTTACAAGGTCCCAGATTTCAAAGTGTGTATTTTTTGAAACTAAGGATGGAATTAACTGGAAGAGTCAACCACAACCGACAGGACGTATGCGATCCTGCGACATAATAAAACGCAAAGTGCACAAAGTAATGTGAGCCCCTGATCAAAGTGTAGATGATCCTGTTGATTCCTTTTGTTTGTTTGTGGACGAAAAAATTGTGAACGAAATAGTAAAGTGTACAAATAAAGAAGCCGAAAAAGTTCTGGGGATAGAGAACTGGAAATATTGCGACTCTACAGAGCCATATGCCTTTATCGGACTACTACTAACTGCAGGGCACCTGAGTGCCAACATCCTTAATATAGATATACTTTGGAGTAAATTTTATGGACATACTATAATATTTAAAGCTACCATAGGGTTAAAACGATTCAAGAATTTTCTAAGATTTGTTCGATTTGATTGTAAGGACACGAGGTCTGAACGGAGAAGGAACGACAAATTAGCAGCAATACGCGATGTGTGTAATCAAGTCAACCAAAACTTTCAGAAATACTATTTATCAGGAAAAAAACATAACCTTGCAAATGTTTATTACTTGTGAATAAATATTTTTTCTACAAAAGTTTTCTTGCATTTCATTATTTTTTGCAAACCCTTCAGGTAGATCGCACCCTCGAGGTAGACCGCATACTATAGTAGCATACTTAATCTAGACAATTTAAATTTAACTTTAATAAAAAAATCAAAAAATAATATTAGAAATATATGGGTAAATATGAATAGTACATTCAAGACAGTGGTGGGCCCAACGGACCCGAGTTGCCCGGTTACACTCAAAAAAATTTAGTTCGTAATATTGATTAACAGTGATTACTGAATAGTATTTCGTTGTCACAACAATTTAATTTGTTGTTTCAACGAACTTTTAGACATTGACGAATGTATTTGGTTATTGTCACAATGATTGAATAATAATTGTGAGAATAACTAGAGTACATTAATCAATAACAGTCAATTTATTCAGCCAATAACTTAGTTTCGTATATTTAATAAATACTGTTAATTCTGGCAGCAACTCACGTTCTTGATTTCGTAGATGACAAGCAATTACCTTGGTTTATCGTGAAAACGTACAGATTTCATTAAAACAATGTACAAATGTTGTTAATATAGAGTAATATATGATTATTGAATATATGTAAATTGATTGTTGTGACAACGAATGCATTAATCAATCTACTACATCATTTAATACCCACAATCAATGCGTTCATTGTGACAATAATCGTAGTTGTTGAGACAATAAATGTTTTGCTTGACCATTTGAAAGTTAACGGCTTTTCCTTATCGTGATACCCCTAGCTTCTCTGTGTTACCGAAGTGCCGAATAATAATTGCATTTCGTTTTCAAGTGTAGTCCGTAGTAGAAGGAAGTTTTTGTGTGTCTATTATCGTGAAAATTCGGTCGAATTCTTTTTAAATGTATTCATTTTTTCGAATCCTGAGAAAACTAATTATTATTTTTGAAAATTTAAAAGCAAAATAAAATATTACAGTATTATCGAGGGTCTGAAGTCCCTGAGAACCTCTATAATGATTATTTTAATAAGTCACAGGGGTGAAAAAGAGAAAATTTAGTATGATTTTTAATTTCAAATAGGCATACCATTTAACAGAAACTTTTTGTTTATTCTAAGGAACTTTCTGCCCTCGGTAATAATGTAATATTTTATTCTGCGTTTAAATTTTTCAAAAATACTTATTAGTTTTCTCAGAATTCCAAAAAAAATGAATGCGTTTAAAAATAATTCGATCGAAATTTTGCACCTGCGCTCTCAAAAAGGATTAAAGTGTTATACATTTTTGGAATCACTATTTCAAACGCTTTTAAATAAGCGGTCACATGACGTACTTTTTCATTAAAAAAAATCAAAGTTACGCCGCACCTGTCATCTGAAGAGGGATCGTGTAAAGTTCGAAACATTGATGTTATAATATACTTTGATTATTTTAAAAATCGACCTGTCCGAGCGTTTTGCTTATGTGCTAAAAATAAATAAGTTAATAAGGGGGCGGGGGGAGTGTAACACTTATTCCAGTACACTGTATAAGTGAAATGATATGAAAAGTCACACATTGTAAAGCCCTTTAGGTTAAGGACAAAAAAGGGGGATTTAAAAAATTATTATTAATCAATTAATATCATACATTGGGCTATTGCATTCAGTAATTATTAATATAAAATACGTTCATAGTAGGAATGAACGAAACTGATTGTAAGAATGAATAGAATTGATTGTAAGAAAAACCGTATTTATTGTGGGAATGAACGGAATTAATTGTAACAATAAACGGAAATAATTGTAGAAATAAACGAAATACGTTAGGAGAAATAACACTGTTATTGACACAACGAATCGTCTTCGTCGGTCAATTAACGACGTTGTTGTTTCAATAAATAGTGTTCGTTGACTCAGTGAACAGAGTTCGTAATATCAATAAATAGTGTTCGTTGGCTCAGTGAACAGAGTTCGTAATACCAATAAAGTGATATTATGGTATACATAATGAATGTTCATCCATTCAATAAACGTAATACATTGGCTCAACGAACGAAAATAATGAATTGATGAACATCGTTTTGTTGTCCCAATAAAACCAAGAATTGGACAAATTTTAAGTATTGCGTTTGTTGTCTGAATTAACATTTTTATTGATATTACGTACCTTTTTCGTTGAGTGTACGTAAGTAAAATGTGTTGCGCGGATAAGGGTTTTAAATTGGTACCCAACGTTGGGCACCAACTGTAACCTTGATCAGCTCATTATTAACGTGATCAAATCAATCATATCTAAGATCCGAGATTTAGTATGACAAAATTACTGTTTCCGTAATCACATTACAAATCAAAGTGTTTAAAAATATTTGAAAAAATGGAATGTATTATGACACAATGAATTTATTCCTTTCATTTGTACCGTTCTATAGAATAAAACAAGATATCAGGTATGCAAATATGCCATTTAAATATCTTATAATCCTGAATTCTATCCATAAAGAATGCGTTCGTTTAAACTAATATGCATATTTTTTAAGTATCGATCAACAAAACACCATGAACTCATATTATAATAGCAACGACAGATTCTTGGAAATGGACAAATGTAGGCTACTGGTATCAGAAAAATTGGGGTTTGTTCCAACCTACTTTGTCGCAATTTTAAGATCGATAAAACTAGTTAGTAATAATCTAAAAGAATACAGTACGTTGCATGTTTTAAGAAAATTATCTTGATTGTATGCAAAAAGTTCTGTTGGAACTTCAATAAAACTAAAGTATAGTGACAAACTACAGCAAAATATAAATGTACTTACAAAAGATGGAAAAAACTGAGAGAAAGAATTATACAAAAATCAGAATCGTTACTTTTAATAATTATATCTGGCTAGGCGACAAAATATTGAACAAAAAATAGTTGAATATGAATGTATTAATGTAGAAAGAACATACACGGATATACTCTTCGTGTTTCTAAGAAAAATGCATAATTGATAAAACAATCATCAATATTTTGTTCTTCATTAGGGGTCGTAAGTATTATGTAACGCAATTTGGGAGGAGAAAGGTCTTGTAAAATGTTACGGTGCCATACAAGGACGGAAGTCACGGACGTGTGTGTGGAACAAGTGAATTCACACTGCAATATCATTAAAAGTTAAAAAAACGCGAAAATTGACAACTACGACTTCCGCCTTGTTTCGACGGAATACAGAAAGCCTGAAGATAATTACAGAAACCAGTAGAACCTAATCTGACATGGTAAAGCACTCAAGTTCGTGAATCACAATATTTTTTGTTAGTGATTAGATTTGCGGACGAATCCTGCTGTTGCCGCTCGAGGAGTGCATTGAAATCTGTCTTTCCGGATTTCCTGCCTCCACTTGGTCCAAAAGAATAGGTATAACCTAAAATGTTAAGAAAACATGGAAATTATTTCGTGAACATATGACCAAGATAGTATAAGAACATAGTGTAATGGCACGAACATTTGCGAGTAGATGGGAATACGCAGTACCGAACAACTATTTCGATCCGAAGACTATGAACAATTCGGCAATGTCATTGCCAACATTAGTGGGACCTAATTACAGGGAAAGAAGACTATACCTATCTGGTGACTCTACATTCTACATTTAATTTTTATTAAGAAATGCGATTTTATTTTGAATAAAAGGTGTTATTTCAGTTAGGTTTCCGTTTCTAATTATTGTATTTAGACCAGGGCGGATCTGTTTTGAGGTGGATGTAAGAGGTGGCATTCGGATTTTTGCAAATAAAGTTAGGTGACAACTTCAGTATTTATAATTGATTTATGTTCCTCCTAAAATATGACCGGAACATTAATAAAAAAAAAAAAATATTTAAAAATTTCGAAAAACATCGAATTTTTTCTACTTTTTTTGCTTATAAATTTAAAACGATTTATTTTGGAGCAAAGTCGTATAGAAATAAAATAAAAATAAAGATAATTAAATTTTGTATGACATATGACTGGTTAAAAATGTAAGCCTGTTTTTGTTCAATGTTTTTCAACCACTTTGTTTGCACTTAGAACCTTCGTAATTCGTTTAAAAAATTACTATAACATACTTCAACCGTCCACCAAATTTCAATGAAATCGACCTAATAGATTTTCCATAATAATTTTGCAATCTAATTTTTTTTAAAAAGTTTAAATTTTTAAAAAACTTTCTGAACAAAAAGTAGACCATTTAAAGGTTGCTAATTTTTTAACATATAAGCAGGCGCTCTATATATATAATACACCTTACAAAATTAAAACAAATTATAAACAAATTAGTTTTGATGGACTTACCCAAGCCTTTTTTATGTATTTTGATCCGTAGAGCACGAATATTTTGGGTAACAGTGTTGATCCGGATGTCGATAATATTGTTATAAACAAAGAACTTGAGGAATTACATAACAGCGATTTTTCGTAAAACAAAACATTTTTTTGTATTTCTTTAGTAATTCTACCCAAAAAATGTTCTTACAAGTTTTTTCGTGGGATGCATAGTTTTCGAGATAAACTTGGTTGAACTTTCAAAAAATCGAAGAATTGTAATAATTTTTGAACCCAAAAAACTTTTGATTAAAAAATAAAATAGCAATTCTGCTTACAGCATTTGAAAGTTTAAGTCAAATTATACCGGTTTTGATTATTAGCATTGATAAAAATTAATTGTTAAACAAAGCTACATATTTGTATATGTTACCGTTAAAACCCGATTTCAGTTAAAACCCGAATTTACTAGGAAAAACTAGTTTTAACTAAGCGCTTTAGACAATTCTAGTTTTAACTAGTCAAAACTAGATTTGACTGCTAAATTCAGTTAAAACTAGAAATCGCGAATGGATTTCATTCAGAGTAGTTTATATGCGATTCTCTTGTGATTGCATATCGATCAAATCTACCTGGCAGCGACTATTCATTTCTGAATGCAATATAGGTTTGGCACAAGACCTCTCGTCGTTTTAATATTTTTACTCTTCTTCCGTTGGCAGGTTTCACACATTGGTATAAAAGTATTGATCATATCAATAAAAAGTTATATTTGCCTATTTCCTGGCGGTTTCAGTCTTCAACCTATCCCGATTTCCATGAAAAATAGCAACATGCTCTGCTTCAATTATGCCAAAAATATTTTCGACAGGTACATAATATTTGATGGGATCAATTTTAGAAGCTAACTTTTTTATTTCGCCAACTTCAATAATTCTAAGTCATTTTAGTCTTCGATTTTGTAATGGTGTTTTCTTGGCAGACAGATCCACATCTTGTACTTCGACCATTAATTTTTTATATGTATGTAGGTAATGCTTTTGGTCACAAGATTGTAGTGACTTTATTTCTTCTCTGTCTGTTCCATTTGTAAAATCATTTCCAAAACACGTTATTTTCACGTTTTTATATCTCTGATCTCAATATGATCTTCGATATTATCACTAATGGTGAATAATACACAGTGGTGTAATATAACCAATAAAAACGATGCAAAACAATCAACAGTTTCACACATTAATTTGCTACCGACCGGCCGCCTTCGTCATTAACACTACCCCGAACAAGCCGTAATACATACCTACTTGTCTCTTGCAACAATTATTTTAACTGGTATTCGCCAATAATTCCAAAAAAGCTACTTTGAACTAATATGAACTGCTCTAAATGAAATCCGTTCGGGATTTCTAGTTTTAACTGAATGTAGCAGTCAAATCTAGTTTTGACTAGTTAAAACTAGAATTGTCTAAAGCGCATAGTTAAAACTAGTTTTTCCTAGTAAATTCGGGTTTTAACTGAAATCGGGTTTTAACGGTAACATAGATAAGCCAAAAAACTGTTTATAATTTCAAGACATTGCTGAGGCCGCTTAAATAATCCGATTTTAATTCTGTAAATTGTATTAGATAAATAAAGCGCCTCGTTATGTGTAATAAAATTAGCCAACTTCTAAATGGTCTACTTTTTGTTCAGAAAGTTTTTAAAAAATTTGAACTTTAAAAAAATTAGATTGAAAATTTATTATGCAAAATCTATTAGGTCGATTTTAATGAAATTTGGTAGATGGCTTAAGTATGCTATAGTAATTTTCTAAGCGAATTACTAAGGTTCTAAGTGCCACAGAAGTGGTTAAAAAACTTCGAACAACAACAGGCTTATTTTGACCCCTTATTTTGTATTTATTGCTATATTGCAGAAAAGGTAATATATTAAGACATTTTTAAGCAGTCGTATATCATATAAAATTCAATTATCTTTATTTTATTTTTATACGACTTTATTCCAAAAGGAATCGTTTTAAAGTTATAAGCAAAGAAAATAGAAAAAAATCGATGTTTTTTGAAATTTATTAATATTTTAATTTTTTTATTAATGTTCCGGGCATATTTGAGAAGGAGCATAAGTCAATTATTATTATTGAAGTTGTCACCTAACTTTATCTGCAAAAATCCGAATGCCACCTCTCACATCCAAAAATAAACGTTTTTTCACAGATCAGCCCTGTTCTAATTTCCAAATGTAGAAATAAATTTGTTTATTGCTATGTTTAATACTTATGTATAATAATTATGTATGATATGTTTATATTATGAGTTTATTATTAAAAACACTTAAAATAAAAGAGTGTATGAGAAGAACAATAACTGGTGTAGCCAAAAATGTATGTAAGAATGGGTCAAGTAAGAAACACTTATAAAATTGTACGATTAGCAGAAAAAGTTACAAAGGAAGACACAGGATATTATGCCATCAAAATACACAGAAAACCAACCCACAAGAACAAAAAATATTTAAATAACCACTTCAACCACAGCGTATACATCAAAAAAGGCATTATCAAATCCCTAAAAGTATGATGGATTGAAGCTCCTGTTTTACTTAAAATATATTACATGAAGAAAAAATCTAATAACAAAGGTTTTGACTAAAAATGACTACCATTTGTCATTGATAAATAGGAAACTCCACAAGAAAAGAATCAACAAAACACCACAAGCATTCTAGAGGCACTCACAGGAAGGGACTCAAAGATGATAATACTAATCACAATATGTAAAGGGCTTATCAGAAAAATTGAAAAAGATAGGAAACAAGTTCAACATCACTACTATATTGAAAACAACTATTATGCCGGATTTATACTCAGCTATTGCCACTGCTGCTGTCGTTGACGGAAATATTGCCCGAAATACGATATCGATGCGAGTGAGGTGTTTACATCAGTTCCTCGCCGTTCCTCGTCAATGTCCTCACAACTCATTACCCAATGACTCACAAGAAAGGAATGTGATGACAGCATCGTCTTGCTCCCTTACTCACTTGACGCTTTGCCGGCGGCACGTGAGAGAGAGAGAGAGAGAGTAGTTGAATGTGAATACCCACTCGTCCTCGCGCTGCCTCCCTTTGACTTCCGCCACAGAAAACCGACTCTTGGGGTATGTAGGTGCAATAGCAATAGCATGACGAGCAGCAGCGCGATTGAGCTATTTACACATTCACGCTGCCCACTTCCCTGTCCAATTCCCTGCCGAACAGGGCTGAGTATAAATCCGGTATTACTCTGAGCTCTATCCTGTACAAAACCAAACCCAATAATACACAAGAAGGATTCAAAAACTGCATCTATAAAATACTATGTAAATCCAACAATTCCTACGTGGGAGAAACTGTAAGATCACTAAGTGCCAGCCAAACGAGCATAAAACATACATCAAGAAAAAAGACTAAGAGAAATCCCAGATATACAAATATGCCTGCCACAACGGACAGAGTACAATGAAAAGATGCACTATACTCCAGGGCGCATCTGTTTTGAGATGGACGTTGAGAGGTGACTCAAATTTTTTTGCAAAAATTGCTTGAAAATAACTTAAATAATAATATTTGAGTTATCCTTCCGCTCAAAATGGGCCGGAACATAGTTTAAATAATCAAAATGTCAAAAAATGAAGAAAAAATTCGATTTTTTATTAGTTTTTTGATTATAAGTTTAAAACTATGAATTTTTGAGTAAAGTTGTACTGACATAAAAGTTGCGTAATTAAATTTCCTATTATAAAGAATTAGTTAAAAATTTAAAAAAATAGTCACCCTTGTTGCAAAATAGCAATAATTCCGAAAAAAACCATACAAAAACAAGTATTCGCATTTTACGTTTTTCAAACATGTATGCTACACTTAGGACCTTCATATTTTACCCAGAAAAACTTTATGATATAGTAAAACACCACTTTAAATTTCATTAAGATAGGTTTATTAGATCGGGCAAAATAAATTTTGCAATCCAACTTTCGCAAAAAAAATTCATTTTTTTTTAAATGTTACAGGACTGAAAATAAAGCAGATAGCAAGTTGAAATTTTTTGGCTTATAGAAGTGTACTGTACCTTTCATTTGCAATTTGTAAAATAAAAATCGATTAATTACCACCGGCGCAGGAAATTTTTTAAATACACATTAATTTTTGGTGCTACGCGCAGCACAGCGGTGTTCGATTCACACAAATTGATTTCCACCAAAATTTCTTCCAGTCTTTATCTAATACATTATTTTCTTACTCTATATTTTGTTGTATTTTAATGTTTTAATTCCACAAAAATCAAACTAATTTTATTATTGCATGTGAAATATTGTTTAAACAATTGCATATGTTTAAAAATAATAAACTTTTATTCTCCAAGTTAAAATATATGAACAAAGAAAGTTTTTGCTAAAAAAAGTGTTATTTCGAAGGATAGAGTATGTGTTTTTATTTTGCAATAAACAAATTTATTTATTTATATCGAAATATAATAAAAATTTAAATGGGTCAATCATTATCAAAGGTCATTGGAATGCCCAATCAGAGCAAACTATCCGCTGTCCTGCGCGTAGCACCAATATTTAATGTTTATTTAAAAATTCCTGACGCCGTGGTTGTTAATCGATTTTAGTTTTGCAAATTGCAAATGAAAGGTACAGTAGTACACTTCTATAAGCAAAAGAATTTGAACTTGCTATCTGCTTTATTTTCAGTCCTGTAACATTTTGAAAAAATGAATTTTTTTGCGAAAGCTGGATTGCAAAATTTATTTTGCCAAATCTATTAAACTGATCTTAATGAAATTTACAGTATTGTTTTACTGTATCATAAAGTTTTTCTGGGTGAAATATGAAGGTCCCATGTGTAGCATAAATGGTTGAAAAACGTAAAATGCGAATACTTGTTTTTGTATGGTTTTTTCGCAATTATTGCTATTTTACAACAAGGGTGACTATTTTTTAATTTATAACCAATTCTATATTGTAGAAAATATTATGCAACTTTTATGTCAGTACAACTTTTCTCGGAAATAAATACTTTTAAAGTTATAATCAAAAAACGAAGAAAAATATCGAATTTTTCCTTCATTTTTTGACATTTTGATTATTTAAACAATGTTCCGGACCTTTTTGAGAGGGAGGATAACTCAAATATTATTATTTGAGTTATTTTTAAGCAATTTCTGCAAAAAATTTTAAGTCGCCTCTCAACGTCCAAATGTACTAATATTTTTACAGATGCGCCCTGGTCTACTAATAATCATGAAACAAATAGACATGAAGAAGCGAAATGTCAAAAAAACAGCTCTCATCCTACTTAATGGAGAAACGTGTATAGGAAACCCATCAGCAAAATACTTCTAGAGTGACTGTTTGAGAAAGTACAGTTGTTAATATACAGTATGGTGCAAATTAAAGGAATAAATTCGATATTTCGTAAACCAGCTATTTTAGAGAAAAATAGCCCGAAATAGGTCGATTTTTATTTTTAAATTATGATATTTTGGCATATATTATGTCATTTTAGTGACGTCATCCATCTGGGTGTGATGACGTAATCGATGAGTTTTTAAATAGGAATATGGGTCGTGTTCTAGCTCATTTGAAAGGTCATTAAATTCTCTATTAAGTAATATAAACATTTATATAATTATTTGTACAAGATCTCCAAAAATTTTTTGAAGTTATACTTCTTTACGCGCGATATGAGGGTGAATTTATATATGTTAAAACCTACGATCCCGGCGCATGCGCATTATAACTTTGTTCTGATTGGATGTTCAAATGACATGTCAATAATTATCCAATATGACAGCTGTAGCGCAGCTGTGGTTTGGACGGTTGACGGTTTGGTTATGTATGGTTGTTGCGTTTTAAAATTTGTGGGAAGAGAAACAACAAAGGTTAGTTAATAGTTATACTGCCTTTTTAAATAGTTTTCGTATTATATTTTTGAAGTTATACTTCAAAATGTTTTAATTTATGTATGTATCAGTCCAGAAAAGGTGTGGAAAGAATATATTAGTGTTTTTAAATATATTTTTCTACAAACGTGTTAAAAATGCAATTTTTAGGACTCCATAGCAGCGTTCAAAATGCTAATACTTTAAGGCACTAGTGCTTTAAAAATTTTAAGGCACTGCAGTTAAAAGTGAATTGTCAAATTGTGAAACGTCAAAATGTTTATATTTCATTTATTAACATTAATATTAATAATACAACTTGCGCAATTTGAAAAAGGTGGTTTAAAAGGTTTTGTATTATAATTTTGTGTCTTTGGATTTGTCTTCCTTGGGCGTAAAATAATAAAACATCTATTTTTATATTTCACTTGTCATCGTGATGTATAATTATGTATATCTGAAAGGTAACTAGCATGCGGCTTGATGGCCTTGTTGGTAGAGCATTGGACCAGAGATAAAAAAATCGCGAGATTACGGGTTCAAATCCCGGACGATTCATATTTTTTTCTTTTTTTTTTAATATTTGGCATTGTTAAGTTTTGGTTCATTTTTGGTAATTATTGTTAATTTTTTGTATTGTAACTGTTAAGTAGGTATATTTACTTCGTTGAAATTATATTATAATAGAAGTATAACTTCTTACGTGCGTACAAAGTACACACACATTCTTTTTTTTTAATTAAATTATTTGACAAAAAAAAGAAGAAAGTGTGTAATTTATTAAATTCAAAATACATTTTACTGTTACCCAAAAACAAAAAAAAATGTTTATTTCACAAATAAACATTGCTTTTCGATTAAATTCAATATTCATGCCAGCTCCCGCCAACCACCTGCATCTTGGAAGTTTGAACATTTAAATTAATCGAAAAGCAATGTTTATTTGTGATATAAACTTTTTTCTGATTTCTGACAGCAATAAAATGTATTTTGAATTAAACAAATTACATAAATTCTTCTTTTTTTTTGTCAAAAAAATTAATTTAAAAAAATTTTTGGGCACCCTGTATAAATAATTATGTAAATGTTTACATTACTGAATATAGAATTGAATAACATTTCAAATGTTTCACACGACCCCCTATTCTCATTTAAAAAAATCATCGATTACGTCAACACGCCCAGATGGATGACGTCATTAGTATGACATATATGCCAAAAGTCATAATTTAAAAATAAAAATTGACCTGATTCGTGATTTTTCCTTAAAGTCGCCGGTTTACGAAATAACAAATTTATTCGTTTCATTTGCACCATACTGTATATACAGTGTGTCCACGGATGGAGTGCCCAAGAGGAAAAACGTTTTTATTTTCAATTTTAGCGAAAAATGTCATTCTTGATAAAAAGTTTTACTTGTTCTAAAACCCCATAAAACGAAATAAAAAGTTTTTCAAATCATGCTTAATTTTGTAGCCAGTTTTATGTAAATCCCTATACATTTTTGCACTAAGTTCGAAATTGTAAAAATAATAACTTTGGAGAACAACCCTTTCGCTTCTTTGGATTATGAAGCCAGACTTTGTCGTTCTCCGTGAAACACCCAATTATTTAATAATTAAATAGTAATAATTATTAATCTAATAATCTTAATAATGAAATTTATCACAAGATAAATTCTTAATTGAACGCTTAACATTGTCGAAAAAAATGACAATTCGCAAATTATTTATCGGATTTGACAGTTACTAAGCTATATTAATTGTGGCTTGGTAACACTAGATTATTGTTACGATTTCGAACTTAGTGCAAAACTTTATAGGGATTTACATAAAATTGGCTAAAAAATTAAGCAGAATTTGAAAAACTTGAATTTTATTTCGTTTTAATGGGTTTTAGAATAAGCAAAACTTTTTACCAAGAATGACATTTTTCGCTAAAATTGAAAATAAAAAAGTTTTTCCTCTTGGGCACCCCAACCGTGGACACACTGTATAATCTTCCTCAGGAATAAATAAATTAAATAACTTATAAACTCGTAGTCTAATATTGAACTTTAGCTAATTAATTGTCACAATTTTAAGTAGATGTATTATGTCATTATGCAAAAAACAAAATTATTAACATTTATAAATTACTGCAAAAATAAGGGATTTTTGCAATTATCTCAGTCAATTGTTTATGCATTTTAATTTGGAATCCCCAAAATTAAAGAACTTTTTATGGTAATATATCAGTTTTATTTGAACCATTTTTCTTTAGAATTTATAAGAAACGTTTTTTAGGGAAAAAATATTTTTTTTTTTTCACTTTTTACGATTGTTTAAAAAACGAAGCAAAATCAGCTGTCTTCACGGATTTCTTTAACTACAGGTTAAGTAAACAGATCAGTTTCTTTAACTACAGGTCAACTTTAAAAACTGATAGTGTTGATAGAATTATAAAGTTTAGAAATAATTCACTACCAATTAAAAAAATATAAAAATTTAATATATAGCGGAAATACATTTAACAACAGAAAAAAAAATGGTTGATAAATTTTAAGCAGTTTATGAGATACTTAATTTGTTTATAAAAAATTACAATTTTTTCAATTGCAAAAACGCGGTTGTTGCCGATAGAGTATACAAGTTTTTAAGGTCTCATTTTTTTGCTTTTATGTACATTTTCGACAAATGTATTGACAAATCAAAATTTCAATTAAGCACCCCTCCAAAATGATGTTTGAAAATTGGTGTAAATTGTTTAAAATTCGTTTTTTTAATAACATCGCCGGGATTAAAAACTTTGGAATTATTTTTCAATACTCGTGTTCCTGGTAGTTTTTGACACACAAAAGAAAAAAAAAATTTAGATCCATTTTTTGCCGAGATAGTTTTTCCAAGTTTAAAAATTCATAATTTGTTTATTTATCAATATTAACATTTTAAAGTGCTTAAGTACATCGATCAACCCTACTACTCAACAATGATATTAATACATAGAGTTATAATTTTAGAATATTTAAAAAAATAATGATTTTCATAGCGACCTTAAATGAAAACTTTTTTCATGAAGGGTGGTGCACTAGTACTTTGCAATGTCTTCGTTAATAATGGACCAATTTCAATGTTTTTTTTTTTTAGTTTACGATAGCACATAAAAATAATAACATCTAAATGACACTTTTTACAATAAATATTCGTCAATTTGTTATAAACAATTTAAAAAAATTTAAAAGAAAAAATTTTTTGTTTCTTTAACAATTTTTTTTTTATTTTGTTAAATTTTTAAAATAAAAATTTGTTATAATACTGTTTTGTGGTTATCTTTGGTGCCAACTTTTATTTATCACAATATTAGAAAAAAAAAATTTTGAGAAAAATATTGTTTATAACAAATTAATGAATATTTATTGCAAAAGGGTCATGCAAATGTTATTATTTTTATATGCGACCCCAAATTTAAAAAAAAAACATTGAAATGGATTTCAGGTAAAAAGTTTTCATTTAAGGTGCTATAAATCATTATTTTTCTAAATATTCTACAATTGGTATTATCTGTATAAATGGGATTGTTAAGTAGTAGGGTTAATAGATGTACTCACACACTTTTAAATGTTAATATGTTTTTTATTTAGCTAATGCCTCGACAACTAATGGCCATTGGCATGGTAGGTACGGTAAATTTTTACATTTAGGTACCTAGTGTCATGTGTAGTGTGTGTGTGTGTGTGTGTGTGTTGAGTAAGTGTCTTGTTACTTTGCAAAGTCGACGTCATTGTCTTTGCAAAGAGACGCTAATTGTATCCGAACGTCTGTGATCCCTCCGGTGAGTACCGATCCCACAAGGACAGAAACTATTTTCATTTATTAATTTATAATAAACGAAAAATTTCTGACCCTGGTGAGATTCGAACTCACGACCATTCGGGCCTTTCGATCCAAAGGTAGGCACTCTTACCACTGAGCCACGGAGGGGGTAAATGTTAATATTGATAAATAAACAAATTATGAATTCTTAAAGTTAGAAAAGCTATCTCGGCAAAAAAGATTCTAGAAAATATTTTTTCTCTTGTGAATGTGTCAAAAACTACCAGGAACACGAATATCATAAACTAATTTCAAAATTTTTAATCCCAGTGATGTTATTAAAAAAAAATTTTTTTAAACAAATTACACCAATTTTTAAACGCCATTTTGGAGGAGTGTTTAATTGAAATTTTGATGTGTCAATACATTTATCGAAAATATACATAAAAGCAAACCAAATGAGATCTTAAAAACTTGTATAATCTTTCGGCAACAACCGCGTTTTTGCATTTGAAAAAATGGTGGTCTTTTATAAACAAATTAAATATCTCACAAACTACTCAATATTTATTAACCAATTTTTTTTTTCAATTTATACTGGTATCTACCATAGCGCAACTTTTTCTGCAAAACAAAATGTTTTATACATAGTGCTTCTTTATAATGCAAATAATATTTTTTTGGAAATTTGTTTTTCAATTTTGATTTATAATTATTTAAATAGATTAAGGGTTAAATTTAATTTAGTAAGTCTTATATAAAAGACTTTTTCTTCAGCTTTGCAGAAAAAAATTGTAAAAACCTAAATAAAAACATGAATCGCCGTAGCAGTTAAAAAAGTAAATTTTGAGCAAAAATTACCCATTTTTAATTATTTTAAACAATGATCCCCTCATATGAGTCATATACTTTCTTGAAAATATCTTTAGTTTTAACCTAAACTTTGATAAAAATTTATTCCAACATGTACGGAATTACATTTTGATTTACATGTATTGTAATTTTATTTGATCGGTCTAAAAAGACATTTAACATTCATTTATTTTAATATTCATACGATGTCAACGGTAATTTTTTATTGCTATCCAGAAACAGTTTGAGGAAAACGCTCAAATGAAGTTGTCTCATTTTTTCATAATTTTATATTTTTTTGTCTTGACGAAAACGTACGCCACTTAGCCATATTTTGTGTGGCGGACATATCATGTGGCGGACAAAATAAAAACTTTACAATATTCCGTTCCTTTCACTACGTTGTTCACATTGCTAAGAGGTTAGCAAGCATCACTCTCACTTTTCACATGCGGGGCATTCGTATTTAGAGTGTGATCGAAACATGGCATTGGTAGGTCAAAAGACCCCCCAAGATTGGATTACTGAAATGCGTACGTGCAGGACCAAGCCTTCTCCATTTCAGGTGATTGAATTAGATCAACCAATGATTAGGGATTGGTCAACACGTCGGGGTTGTTATTACAAAAAGAAATGTCCATTTGGATCAAGACTTACTAGAGATTAGCAGCCTACCATAGCATGATACATAGACTGACAGAAATTCCCATGACAAAAAATAACTTCGAGATAGAACTAAACATCATTAAACAAATAGCAGTAAACAATGACTATAACGAACAAACAGTTAACATAATTTTAAACCAAAATCTCCATAAGAAAGCCCTGAAATTAGTGTATCCACCACCACAGAAAGAACCCAGTACCTTCTGATCTCTAACATATGCTGGCAAGATAACAACAAAAATAGCCAGATACATAAAAAAGAAAGGAATAACACCAGCTTTCAGAACTAACAACAACTTAAGTAAATATATTAAGAACAATAAAAGCCGAAAGAGAAAGCAACTACAGAGTGGTGTGTACAAACTAACTTGTGGTGACTTTCCGAAAACTTACATCGGTCAAACTGGCAGAACCTTTGACAAACGGATAGCAGAACACAAAAGGGCTTTCAACAATAGAAAAACAGACACTTCTACATACGCACTTCACCTTCTAGATCATAATCATTCTTTTAATGAACAGTTTCAAATTCTGCATATTCAAAAAAAGGCCTTAAGCTATCTTTATTAGAATCTATGGAAATTAATAAATTGAAAAATACAGATATAATTCTGAATGACCAACTCGAGACAAACAGCTCCCCACTCCTCAACCTATTCAGTTAAAGATTTTAAATAGGCAAACCATTGTAAACTAAATCACTTGAGAAGGGCACTCTGCCGAAACTGCTGTAGTCACATAGTTGTAATAAATTTTGTGAAAGTATAGAAAGCAAACGTTTTCAGTGTTTTACTGTTAGAAAAAATAAACTTCCATCAAGTAACGGTCGAATCCATCAATTACTAGAGAGTTTAAAATTTCTGAGGCTCATCCCCTAACAGTGGAACACAGATCAAATTAAAATGGGCATTGGGAATCTTCTGTGATTCGTGAACCAATGAAAACTTAACTGAAGTATGCCCAAAAAGCAAATTTCAGTTGCCACAAAAATTATACAACGGTAAGTGTATCATTATTATTGATATTAAAAAATGTTTCTTTTAGCACTTTTACCAATATCGGATGCTAAATTTAAAGACCTGCGGCATTTAAAGACATTTTGTGGACCAAAAGCAAAGAAAAATTTTGAAAATTTTCCAGTCGCAGGAGCTACTAGTCAAAAAAAGAGAAGAAAAAACATTCTAACAATTAAAAAATATATGGGAAGTTACCAAAAGTAACATATTACTAAAATGTGGTGCTTTAAACCTTTAAATGCAATTTTCTCACAATTGTACTTGATTGATATTTTCCATTTTTGCAGTGTACTCTTCATATATTATTATGATACAGAGTCTTTAACTACCGACCAACTTTAAAAAACAATAGTGTTAGTACAATTATAAATTTTACAATTAATTCACCACCCAGTAAAAAAACCGGTAAAAAATAAAAATTTTAAATATATAAAGACTCTTGAGCAGAAATACATTTAACAATAATTCCTAACCTCTTTCTAGGAACTGATTTATAAATAGGGCATCGCGGACGAAAACAAAATCCAGAATTGATTTTTATTCTTAGGTCATTTTACAAATCCTTTGTGTTATTTCGCATAGAATTATCCACAATTTAAACACAGACTAAAGCCATAAACATGCTGTATCGATGTATGATTCGCTAATTGCAGAAATCAACACTGCGTAATGAGTATTTTTCTTTGAAAGGGTTGTTTGGTTTGATTGTTTGTGGCACGTGACAGTTTAATATTTGAATGGATTTAAAATGGTTAAAATAATTTAGGTGGACGAATAATTACGTCAAAAAATCGGAGAAGTACGCCCTAAAATAAATTAGAGGGTATTTCTTTGTTAAATTCTTTGTTTTTGTTGTATTTGTTTATAATATATACATACCGCTTGTTTTAAAAGGTTAGTTTATGAGTAAGATCCAAAAATGGCACTTTTAGAGATTGACCCATATAAAGAACATTACACACCGATATAGTAAGCGTTGTAAAAATTTAGCTAGGCGAGGAAAACTTTCGTTGGAAACAAAAATAAGGCAATTTTAATAAGGCAAAATTTGCGACATTTATTCGGATAATAGCTCGTTAGCGGCCACTGTCACTTTGTTTTAGATAAGAACACTAGATACTATCAAGTTTTTCGTTGCTTTTAAGCCGTGTTTTATCTCATTATCACAGTAGGTTGTGGAAACATCTCAACGCGTGCCGATCCATAGCTTTTCACGGTGGCTCGATTTGTCGTCGTTCTGCAAAGAACACCCTCAGTCGGCGACTTGCGTGCGCACACGCGCGGATAATGAAAGAGCTCGTGTGGAGCCGCGGTTTCAAAACATGTCAAATTCTAGGGTAAACATCCACCGCATTTTTACAATAATATGTTTTTCTAGGATCAAAATATGTTAGGTTCATGTCGGCTTTACGATTTTACATCAATGTAATAAATTACAAATATATGACTGAACTGATAAATTACTACAACTAACTATCAAATAATGAACTAAATTTCTTAAACATAAACATCTAGTCCAGAAAGCCACTGGGCATCCGCTAGGAAAAATATTCTGATTCGGATTTTTTGCACAATCTTACTCAAAAAGGACTCCTTTTAACAAATTTGCATGTTGCCAGGACCAAAAGGTGGTAAAATTTTTTTTTTATTTTTTTTTTGTTTTTTTCCTAAAATTATGTTTTTTGAATGGAAAATTTTTTTTTATGTTTTTTGGATCATTCCAAATAGAAAAGGTCTTTAGTGACTTTTCTCTAAAATTGATAGTTTTTGACATATAAGCGATTAAAAATTGAAAAATTACGAAATCGGCCATTTTTAACCCTCAAAGACTATGTTAAAAACTGAAAATTTGAATGTTGCCAAGGTAGGTAGATATTCGTTAAACGAATTCGATTGATGAAATCCCGAAGAGTTTTTTGCAATACAATATTCAAAACTCCTTTGTTTTTTAATTGCTAATCAAGCGTGCGCGACACTATTTTCCACCTACAGCATGGTGCAAATGAAAGGAATAAATTCGTTATTTGGTAAACCGGCGACTTTAAGGAAAAATCCCGAACCAGGTCGATTTTTATTTTTAAGTTATGATATAGTGGCATATATGGTATACTAGTGACGTCGTCCGTCTGGGCGTGATGACGTAATCGATGATTTTTTAAATGAGAATAGGGGTCGTGTGGTAGCTCATTTGAAAGGTTCTTCAATTCTCTATTCAGTAATGTAAACATTTACATAATTATTTATACCAGGTGTCCTTCTACTTCTTTTTTTGTCAAATAATTTAATTTAATAAAAATTTTTTGGACACCCTGTACAAATAATTATGTAAATGTTTATATTATTGAATAGAGAATTGAAGAGCCTTTCAAATGAGCTAGCATACGACCCCTATTCTCATTTAAAAAAATCATCGATTACGTTATCACGTCCAGATGGATGACGTCACTAGTATACCATATATGCCACAATATCATAACTTAAAAATAAAAATCGACCTGTTTCGAGATTTTCCCTTAAAGCCTCCAGTTTACGAAATAACGAATTTATTCTTTTCATTTGCACCATACTGTCGGTGGAAAATAGTGTCGCCCACGCTTGATTAGCAATTAAAAAACAAAGGAGTTTTGAATATTGTATCGCAAAAAACTCTTCGGAATTTCATCAATCGATGTTTAAAAAATATCTACCTACCTTGGCAACATTCAAATTTTCAGTTTTTCACATAGTTTTTGAGGGTTAAAAATGGCCGATTTCGCAATTTTTCAATTTTTAGTCGCTTATATGTCAAAAACTATCAATTTTAGAGAAAAGTCGCTAAAGAACTTTTGTGTTTGGAATGATCCAAAAAACCTAAAAAAAACTTTTTTCCATGCAAAAAAATAATTTTAGGAAAAAAACAAAAAAAAAACTTTTAAAAAAATTTTGACCACCTTTTGGTCCTGGCAACACGCAAATTTGTTAAAAAGAGTCCTTTTTGAGTAAGATTGTGCAAAAAATCCGAATTAGAATATTTTTCCTAGCGGATGCGCATTGGCTTTCTGGACTAATCTGAACAGCTTATTATTAGTGAGTATCTGTATTGAAATTGAAAATTTTGCTTTCACCTAATTTTGAAAAAATGTGAAAACTGAATTATCCACGTCCGTCTCTCCGTCCGTCTGTCTGTCTGTCTGTCTGTCTGTCTCTCCGTAAACACAACTGCTGTGTCATTATACCAGGTAGAATAACAAATGAGGGGTCGAATGAAAGCTAGTAGTCCAAGGATGGTACTAAAGGTAAGAAATTTGACCTAGGACTTCCGGTTTTAGAAATACAACTCTTGAAAGAGTTGCAACGGCTTGAAGCCGTTGAAAACGGAACTGCGCATGCGAAACAGTTAGGAACCACTCATGGACTATCTTCGCCAACAAAACTATTACTGCAAATGCAATTAAGATAAAAATAAAGATACTTTATCGACTTTCCATTACTTTTCGCAACCAAACCAAGTAGATCATAATAATATATAGTCATTGATACAAGACACTACGTACAACACCGTACAATTGCATTAATGAGCCATGCTTTGAAAGTAGTTCTACGAGTTATCCACAACAGAATTTACAGCAAGCTAGATGATGATAATTAGGCTTTAGAAACGGCTAGGAACTAGGAAAGCATTATTCGGTATAAATGTGCTGATTCGAAGAAATGTAGACATGAACCAAGATATGTACCTACGCTTTATTGATTTCGAAAAAGCATTTGACAAGGTACAGCACGATAAACTAATTAATACCTTAAAACTTAAAACAGATGACAAGTTAAGGCTCAATAGAGCAGCACGACAATTAAAGGAACTACTAAAACAACTAAAAAATAACAGCGTTCAATAATACCTAGAAAATTTAACGCCGTCAGATGTCAGCGATTATGCGCTATGGAAGGCTACAAAAAAATTAAAACAGCAACATCGTCATATCCCACCAATTAGAAAATCCAACGGAACATGGGCCAGAACAAACAATGAAAAGGCAGAAACTTTCGGCGAATACCTAGAAGAAGTTTTCAAACCTATACCAGCTGCTGCATCAAATAACGATCAAGAAATTTACAATTTCCTACAGAACCAAACCCCGACAGGAGAAAACACACTACACGTTTCACCCAAGGAAGTTCAAAACATAATCAACAATAATCTAATAAAAAAGAAAGCACCTGGCTATGAGTTAATCAAAGGTGAGGTAATTAAAAATCTACCTACCAAAGCAATTAAAATGTTAACTCAATTGTGTAATGCGGTACTAAGTCTAAAACACTTCCCAGTCCAATGAAAAATTGCTGAAATTATCCTTATACAAAAATTAGGAAAACCTCCAATTTAGCCCACTTCATATCGACCAATTAGTTTAATGCCAGTAATGTCTAAGATCATGGAAAAAATAATAGAAAAAAGACTTTTACAAATACTAACAGACAGAAATATGATACCCGACCACCAATTTGGCTTTAGGAAAGAGCATGGTACCGTCGAACAAGTTCACAGAGTGGTCAACGTTATAAATAAAACATTTGAAGAAAAAAGTTACCGTTCAGCAGCATTCCTCGATGTTAGCCAGACTTTTGATAAAGTTTGGCATCAAGGACTGTTGTATAAACTGAAAAAGAACTTACCAGAGGAACTATATACACTCCTTAAGTCATATTTATCAGAAAGATACTTTGGAGTGAAGTTTGAGTCAGCCTTTACAAAACTATATCTCATCAGATCAGGGGTACCGCAAGGAAGCGTTCTGGGACCACAACTGTATCTGATTTACACAGCAGACTTACCCACAAATCGTGATACAATGACCACCACCTTTGCAGACGATACTGCAATCCTAGCAGTACACAAAAACCCCGTCGAAGCTGCTGCAAAACTCCAGAGAGTATTAAGTCAAATAAATACATGGGCACAAAATTGGAGAATTAAATTGAATGAACAAAAATCAAACCATATTGTTTTTACAAAATGTCACGGTGAATCACCTACAGTAACAATAAATATTAAGGTAATTCCCTCAGTTACCTCTGTAAAATATCTGGGCATGCACTTGAACAGGGGATTAACCTGGAGAACCCATATATGGAACAAACGGAAACAACTGGGCATAAAATTTAGTAAGCATTATTGGCTTCTAGGGCGTAAGTCTAAGCTCACGACAAGAAATAAACTGCTAGTCTACAACACAATATTCAAATCAGTCTGGGCATATGGTCTGCAGCTCTAAGGTACAGCATCCAAGTCGAATGTATCCATAATTGAGAGATTCCAGTCCAAGGTGTTACGTTCAATAATCGATGCTCCGTGGTTTGTTACTAACAGGGATATTTACAATGATCTGGAAACGAAAACCGTCAGTGAAGTGATAGTGGAGTTAAGTGCAAAATACATCGTACGGCTTGAAAGCCACGCGAATGTGCTTGCAATTAATTTGTTAGACAACAGTCAGGAAACAAAACGGTTAAAGAGACAGATACCATTAGATTTACCGCACACACATTAAAATTGTTACAGTAGCTAAGTTAATATATGTAATACAGTAATTTAATATTATCTCTATAGAGATGTGTGGCGCTGGTCACAATCTCTTCATGTCATTTTTTCTCAGATGAAATGTGCCTATTGTTATATGTTATAACAGATTGCCTAATAAACAAAAAAAAAACTTAAAAACATCGACAGCCGCGACATCAGAGTAATTTCAAACCTCTCCTAGAATCAGAAAGTCCAAATTAGAATTGAGAATAAAATGTCGAAAGAAATAGAAATTCTTTGTAAGACAGGGCTGTATATGTTTCACCACCAAGAAGCTTTAGGAAAATGTAAGGATGGGATGATCATAAATGGTGAAATCCTTAATACGCATGAGACTTGCGTGCGCATACGCACGGATAATGAAAGAGTCACGGTTTCAAAACATTGTATGGTAAACATCTACCGCATTTTTAAAATAACATATTTTTCTAGGATCAAAATATGTCTCGATTCATGTCGGCTTCACGATATATCATATTGAATTTACATCAATGTAATAAATTACAAAATGCAGCTAACTGAATTGATGAATTAGTACAACTAATTATTGTCAAATAATGAATTAAGTTTCTTAAACGTAAACATTATTTCATTATTATAACTGAGCAGCTGATTAGTAAGCCATCTGTATTGAAATTGAGAATTTTTTAAATGCTGACGTACATTTATATTTCAATTTTTCAACTATAATATAAACAAGGGCGAACAAAAAAATTACAGGGGCGAGCTACTCCAGGTCAAATCAACACACTTTGAATTAATTTTTTCCTGACCTATTTAGATTTTGTTAAAATTTAGAATACTCATAGTGGATGATTAGGTGAAGAAAAATACAAAATTTTAAATTTTTATCTCAAGCCGTTTCCGAACTATGGTTATGTAAAATTTTGCAAAAAAATCCAAAACACCGCGACAATACTTTATTGGAATGGTTGTAGAAGCTGTCCTAATTAAGCTAGAATGCTGGAAGAAGTGTCATTTTGCAGCATTTTTAAAGCTCTTTACAGTGACATATACAACATGACGTTATGATAAACAAATTTTTTTCAAACAAAAAAAATATATTTTGATTTTCCAAAATATATTTCCAAAAAGTATATATTCTTGTTCTCATGATCATTTTTCAGTGCGTCATTAATTATGACGTCATATACTGTATTGGGTGTGTCGATACTTATTTCATGTACTTATTGACGAATCTGACAGATGCCAGAATCGTACTTTAGATGAAAAGCTTGTGGAACTAAACTAATTAGTAATTTAGTAGATTTGATTTTTACACAATATGTTAACATGGCATTTTTTATAAAGGGGAATAAAATTAAAAAGTAAACAATATTGTTAATTAAATTTATAAATATGGAAACATTAAAAAATGACACAAAACTATCGATAAACTGTGTTTTCATCTTCTTCTCTAGGTGCTGTCTCCGCTTAAAAAGTTGGTAATCATCAGAGCGATCTTTATTTCTGAAACCGCGGCTCTAAATAATTCATTGTTATTACATCCAAACCAGTTCCTAAGGTTCTTCAGCCATGGGTTACGTCTCCTTACTATGGATATTTTTCTTGCATAATGACCTGGAGTATAAACTAACTTCTAACGAATTAAATTCTAAACCAAAATACAAAACTAACTTTTAACGAACTAAATTCTAAACCAAAACACAAAATAATGCACAAAAAGTTGTGAAACACAAGGGAAGTCGAATTCGAAATTTCAAAATGACAGGTACACAAAATACTGACCTGAATAATAACCGTCACTTGACTCTTTGACACTTCTAAAAAATGGCCAAAATGGACGAAGTTTTCGTCAAATGTTCGTAATACGTGTATTTGATTGGCTAGAAAAAACGCGCATTCTAAATATCAACGAATCAAACGTAGGTTAGGAATAGACATCTTATGTATATAACCATTGTAATGCTGCATTATTTTTGTGTTTAATCACGGAGCTACCGCTTTTTCCGTCTCATCAAACTTAATGCATTAGAGAGAAATCGAAAAACTGTGACGCACTGAAAAATGATCATGAGAACAAGAATACTTTAAAATTTTCATAATATTACTACAAATACATAGTACTGCTGTTAATAACATAAAAATTTTATCATGGGATGGTGATGGGTTCTATATATAAAAAAAAATAAATTTTACTCATTTAATACGGTGCAAATGAAAGGAATAAATTCGCAATGTCGCAAGCTGGTGACTTTAAGGAAAAATCCCGAAACAGGTCGATTTTTCTTTTTAAATTGTAATTTTTTGGCATATATATCATACCAGTTACTGTTGTTCTGAAGCTATTTCCTTGTGGAATTTTTATGATTAACTATTTAGATGGGAAATAAGCCACAATTAAATTGAAAAAATAATTTTATTAACGTTTCGACGGCCAAATCGGGTGTCGTTGTCAAAATACAGTAGTATTTTGTATTTTGACAAACTACAGACAGACTACAAGACAAACTGTTTTGGTTTGGTCAGTGTAATTTAGATAAGGCGTGTGAGGAGTAGTATTACTCAGAGAAATTTAATACATCGTAAGTATATTTTTGTTTACGTCTTTTAGGCTAAATTGCTATTTTAATTTTATTAAAATATACCAACTATTTTTAAGTTAATTTTGTCGCAGGTTGGTTGCAATCTATTAGTAACATGTAATAAACAATTGATTTTCATTATTGTCAAGGTGTTTGATTTGGAAAATAGGTAACTAGGAGAGATAGGGGTAATGAGTAGTGTTGCCCAAAATCGGTCTTGGTCTTGCAGTCTTGGTCTTGTTCTTGCATTTTAGCAAGACCAAGACCAAGACCAAGACCGTCTTATTTTAGCAAGACCAAGACCAAGACTGACCGTGCAAGACTTGAGCAAGAACAAGACTAAGCCTGCGAGACTCTTGCGTCTTGCAGTTTGAGTGTCGTTTTATGGAATAATACAGGGTGTAACAAAAATACAGGTCATAAATTTAATCACATATTCTGGGACCAAAAATAGTTCGATTGAACCTAACTTACCTCAGTACAAATGTGCACATAAAAAAAGTTACAGTCCTTTGAAGTTACAAAATGAAAATCGATTTTTTCCAATATGTCGAAAACTATTGGAGATTTTTTATTGAAAATGAACATGTGGCATTCTTAGGGCAGTAGTATCTTAAGAAAAAATTATAGTGAAATTTAGACACCCGATAAAAATTTTATCGGGTGTTCTTTTAAACCCCCCAACTTTTGTGTACGTTTCAATTTGATTATAATTGTAGTACCATTAGTTAAACACAATGCTTTAAAAACTTTTTTGTCTCCTGGTACTTTTTCGAAAAGTCAGTATTTGTCGAGATATTTTGCATATTATTTGTCACATTCACCACATATTTGTATATGGCCACATTATGTTATGTTCATCTGGATATGGCTAAGTACGATTATGGAGACTTGATAATAATAGGAAAATTTATTATACCATATTAAACCATATTTAAACCATATTAAAAAAGAAGTCACATCTAAATAAAAGTGCCTTATCGAAAAAATACAAAGAAGCAAAAAAGTTTTAAAAATACTGTGTTTAACTAATAGTATCGCAGTAATAGTTTAATTGGAACGTACACAACCATTTGGGAGGTTTAAAGGAACAAAACCCCCATAAAATCTCTACGTAAACATATTAGAAAAGAAGCCGCAACTCGATAAAAACTGCCTTGTCGAAAAAATACTAAGAACCAAAAAAGTTTTAAAAATATTGAATTTAACTAATAGTATCACAGTAATAATTTAATTGGAACGTACACAAAAGTTTGGATGGGTTTAATTGAATAAAACCCCCATAACATTTTTATGGGGTGCACAAATTTCACTGTAAATGCCACATGTCCATTTTCAATAAAAAATCTAATAGTTTTCGATATATTGGAAAAAATCGATTTTCATTTTGTAACTTCAAAGTGCTGTAACTTTTTTTATATGCATATTTGTACTAAGGTAAGTTAGGTTCATTAGAACTATTTTTGGTCCTAGAATAGGTGATTTAATTTATGACCTGTATTTTTGTTACACCCTCTATATTATGTTCGGGTATATGCTTAGAGACTATGAGATACAAAAAAATATGTAACAAAAATTTGGAAAATTGGATTTATTCGCATTATGAACAATACGATGAACATATATACCGAATTAAAAGTATGAACACTTATTTATTGGATACGTACTCAGAGGTCATAATAAATTATTATACAATGTAAAAATAAAATATTTCATTCTTTCCTAATATCAGACGACGCCTTCGCTCCGAAATTAATTACAATTGAGCAATTGTCTAGATTTTGCGAATACATAGCAGCCTTTCATAAAATAATCTTCTTGTGTTGTGTGTATAATAATATCGCATTGAAACTTTTAAAGAAGTATGTTGCCTATAAGGTGATAAAAATATAATACGAATACCATATCCAATATCCACTGTTACAGTTACGGACAACCACTCAATTGTTTTTCCTTATCCATATCGTAAAGACTAAACGTCTACTTATAAACTGTTTGCAAGGTGTGCAGTTAGATATTAGATCAATCGGCCAAACAAAATTTTTTGCTGAAAAAGCACTAGATAAGATAATGCCTGGCTACCCTGTATAGTCCATTCGCGCACGGTAAAATGTTATTAACACGGTTAAATTCGCAAACCTTCAAATTTCAAAAAAAGAGATATTTGTTATTATATTATAAAAAGAGATATTGGCCCATGTGTGATTTTGCCATTGTTTTTTATTGTTAATGAAGAACTTATGAGAGGATGGGCGATCGGGCTGCATTAAAAACTAAAAAACAATGTTTTCTAAAATGAAATAAACAAATTACTTATCGACAACTGAAAAATAAAGTTTAAACTTCAGTTTAGGCACTTCGAGATTTCGAAAATATTATTTTTTATTTGTGTTTTTGAGCCATGAAAATCGTAATTTTTCAATTTTTTTTCAGTTTTAAATTGTTTATAACTCGGAAACGAATAACTTTAGGCAAAAACTACAAAAGACCTTTTTTGTTCCATATGATTCAAAGAACCTAAAATAAGTCAGACAGGGCTGAAACAATTGATTTTTATAATTGGTTTAATTTTTTTAAAATAAATATAGAAGTAACTCAGAAATTACGGCATTTCGGTATAGGAAATATTACATGAAAATTAATTAGTAGTTATTATGGTTCAAAATGCAAAAATATACAGGGTGTTCTATTCGAAATACGAAAGTTCATTATATTTTCAAAAAAACGCGAGATCTGGCAACAATCTGTAATTACCACTATAATATCGGCCGCATTAGGAGATCATTAAGAAACAGACTGACTCCCGTGGGACATGGTAGATAGCCCAGTTAGTTAGAGTATAGGCAGGGATAGTTTAGTTAGATCGTGGGTTAAAACCCAGCTAATGTGAGTTGTCTATTAATAAATAGCAATATGCTAGTGGGTAACTGCGAGACTTGCAAGACTCTTGCTGCAAGACCAAGACTGGGAGTGCAATACCAAGACCAAGACCAAGACCAGGTGTACTGGTGCAAGACCAAGACCAAGACTGTCCAAGTCTCGTCTTGGTCTTGCATTTGGGCAACACTAGTAATGAGAGCCAGTGGGTAATGGGAGCCACCTTATTATTAGGGATTGGAATGCCTTAATATATATCCTTACTGATACTAACTACTAAACTTGCTGTTAATGAATATTTCTTTCAGAAAGTCGCTTATAAAAGCATAGACACAAACAACGTGTTCGAATCTATTCAGTATAACTGTAATATAGTTGGGACAACCTACATAAATTAAGTTGTAAATATCTTTATCAAAATATAATGTAGTGTATTAGCCATGCTCGAAGACAATGACTCCTGACCGTGAATTAATACGTGAGGTTTACATATTAGGTAGTGTATAAAAATGCAGCATAGGTAAATTCAAGAGTTGTTATAATTAGATACTTGATATGTACAAATGTGTGGTATAGGTAATGATTTGTATTTGTAAACAACTATGGTTGAATCACCGTTAATACGATGTAAATATAAAGTTATCCAAACAATAGAGTTTTAATTAATTGGGACCAAAAAGACATTAACATCACACTATTTAATACATGGCTGATCCTGCAGATTAGAGGAGTTCTTCTGAAAGGAGCAGAGATGGGCGACAAAAATTGGAAACACCGACGGCGGAAAATGGACCAGACCAGGACAGGAAGAATGCAGAGAACCCAGTGAAAAAAAGACACAAGTGATAAAATGTAAGTAAGAATGTCTATCTTTATTAAAAATGCTTCCCTCGTTTTTATATTATTATTGAACATTAAATATTTATCTTTTCTGATTTTTGAATAATTTATGAAGTATCGATTTTTTTAAGAATATCTATGAATTTTGAAACATGAAGTGATTTTGAATTGAATATTTTTATCGAAGTTTATTATATATGCTATTATTGAATTTTGAATTTTTATTGAATTTATTTGAAAAATCTCTATCCGATTTCGATTTTTAGTACGGTTATTTTTGAATATTTTATGGAATATCGAATTTTTTCCAAAAATTTCTATCGAAGTTTGAGATATAAACTTATTTTGAATATTTTTATCTAACTTTTGCATATGCTATTTTTTTATTGACGAATATGTATACTATTATTGAATTTTTATTAGCCAGTTGTTTTTATTATTGATATTTATTGATTCTATAGATACATTTTTATCGATTTTGTGTTAAATTTTTTTATGATATGAACTTGAATTAATAATTTTTGTGTGACTAATGATATATAAATGATTTTTTTTAATGAATAATGATTAGTGATGACATACTTTAATATAAGAGCTTAAGACAAACATTGCTATAAGCAAGAGATTTATTTTTAACGAACCGACCTGATGCGTCGAGATAAGGAATCTGGAGGACTATATAGATAAGAAGAAGAGCTAACAATATTATAAGCTAAATATTATGAGGCAACTAGAGACAATAAGAAACCCACTGCTCTTGTCAAATTAGGAAGGTACTAAGTGATTTATAGAAGCTTGAAAGCTTATTAGAGACCCACTCTCTGTTTTGAGAGTACCTATTTTATTCATGATTATTCGTGAATAAACAACGGCCTCAAAGCAAGGGATTGAGGTTGTGATATTTTTAGAAGAATTTGAACCGCATAAAATACCTATTTCGTGTTTTGAGTTAACTATACCACCTAAATGGTGCGTACAGATCAGGGCGAAAATTCGGGTTAATATTGGCGGAGAACTAAGCCATCCGAGTGAAACCTCTTTTATTAAGGTAAAACGAAGGTATCGGAGCTAGTATATGAAGTGATGATTATGATGTTATATGAAATGATATATCAGATAAATGATATATGATTGTTATATGAAATATGTATATGAAGATGAATTATATACACTGTAGAAGTGCTATTATATGAAGAAATATAATATATAGTTGTAGTACCAGACAAGAAGAAGAAGAGAAAAAAGATAATTTTTTATTAAAATATGTGGGAAAAATGAAAGAAGACACATAAAAATTGCAAGAAAAGAAGCAAAATTAAGAATAATATCAAATAAATAGCTAATCATTGAATTATGTCTAAGAATTAAAGCTGTAAGTTTTTTTTTTCTCTAAAGTAATGTTGATTATAAATAACTTATTTTTAAATGTATATAATGAATTCAGGTTAAATTTTCGCGGAAAATGGAAGTGTTTGAATTAAGGATAGACAATACCTTACAATAAGTGTTAGTAGATAGTAAGCAAAGGGACACAAAAAGTGAAATTTTTAGACATTCAGCAACAGAGATTAAATCTTTATTATAGGTACAAGAGAGTTATTAGAAGTTTTTAGAGACACATTAGAAGTTTTTTAGAGAGATTACATTTTTATTATAGGTACAATATTTTAAAGTTAGTAAGGCGTATATAAATAAATCAAAATAAGACTGAAAAAATAAGATGAAATAGTAAAGTAACGTTAAATTCTTTTTTTTATATACCATTTAATAGAAGTTTAGGTAATATTTAGCTTAGCTTAGGAAGTATTAAAGTCGAGATTTTATTACAATTAGATTAGTTACGACTTATAGGCACTAAAAGACTATTTAAAAGTTAGGATCAATTTCATTCACTGTGGACACTGTTTTGATGAAGTGAATTAGTGAACGGAAAAAAAAGGGACGAAAAGACACGACGTGAAAGTACGTGAACTAGTAATAGGTTATAAAATACCAGTTTTAGTATAGGGAAAATATGAACTTTTGTGTAAAATAGGAAAAAGAATATACATGTTTAGGGAAAAATTGATTGATCTGAAATGTACCATGTTACAGTTAGTTAGCATAGTTAGGAAATTTAATTTTTCAAAATAGTATTAGGTAACCATAAACATTTTGTAAAAGGGAAAGAGAAATATATCTCATTTTAAAACAGGGAGATGTAATATAGTTGGGACAACCTATATAAATTAAGTTGTAAATATCTTTATCAAAATATAATGTAGTGTATTAGCCATGCTCGAAGACAATGACTCCTGACCGTGAATTAATACGTGAGGTTAGGTAGTGTATAAAAATGCAGCATAGGTAAATTCAAGAGTTGTTATAATTAGATACTTGATATGTACAAATGTGTGGTATAGGTAATGATTTGTATTTGTAAACAACTATGGTTGAATCACCGTTTATACGATGTAAATATAAAGTTATCCAAACAGTAGAGTTTTAATTAATTGGGACCAAAAAGACATTAACATCACACTATTTAATACATAACAATGTCCCAATACCACCGTCGCCGTCGGACCCAATTAATGTTGGATGCTGCCAGGAGGTGCAAGAGTGGTTTAGATAGAGACGAAGAACCTGAGATATCTCCCCATATATCGTAAGTAATAATTACGCTTCGCTGATGATTTTATATGTTTTTATGAATATATAGTTGGTGGATATTTTTGCCTTATTATTATAGACAGTTTTTTTATTTCAGAACATTGCCTACTAATGTAAATATATGCAGCACAAGCACTGATATACCAGCTGACCGTCCTGATATAAAAACAGTTGAAATTCCAAGTTGCAGCCGCATCTTACATGAAGTGGTGGATAATTTCCCATTTACTACTGGCGATAGGTGTGATGGTTTACAAGATACTCGATAAGACGAGACAGATATTTCTGATATATTTTCCGATGACGACTCAATCGCAGATACCGATTTTATTCCACCATTAGATCTTCCATCAAATGAGTTTGTAGATTACTTTGACGCCAACGCCAATCCTTCAAGTCCGGAATATACAGTAGAAGTTATTGATCAGCTTCAGCGTAAACTAACAAAAAATGATACTTCCGATTTTATTGCTGCATATCCAGGCCCAATTTATGTAAATAATCCTAACTTTCGAAGCAGTTCTATTAGCAAATAAAATAAAGAGAAGAACAAGATCGTAAAACAAAAGTTAAAGCATACCTTAATAGTTGATAGCTGCAAAGGAAGTTGCAAACGAAAATGTAGTTTATTTTCAATAGAAGAACGGCTTGCTCTATGGGAAAATTATTGGAGTTTGGCGTAAACTAGTAGACGTGTTTTTCTAAATAAATGTGTTCGTTTTACAAATGTTCAGCGGCGAAAAGTTAAAAATTATGGAAATGGGTATGCCAAAAATGAATCGCGAGCATATTTTCTTCCCAAAAATCAATCTGAAAATATTCAGGTTTGCCGTAAATTTTCTCTTGGACACTTTAGGCTTTCATAGTGATGGAGTAATTACAGAATTAATTAAAGCTGTAAAGCGAAGCGCGATGTATGCATCGGTAAAAGAGATCAGAGGCGGTAAGAAACCAAGATTAGATAGATGTTCTAATGAGGAACATATTCTTAGTTTTAATCCCAATGTCAGCCACTACAGAAGGAAGCATGCTCCGCTTACGCGATATTTATCAAGGACTTTGACATTTACTGCCATGTACGATGTTTTCAAAAGTAAACATGCCACAACTAAATGCTCATCTGAAACATATAGAAAGACTATAAAAGAAATGAAAATTTCATTTTTCGCCCCAAAGGGAGATAAATGAGTCGACTGCTTGTCATACGAAAATGAAGCAAAAAAAATTCATCCGCCACAAGTCTTATCAGAAGAGCTTATACATAAGCACGACGCACATAGATTGAAAGCAGACACTGCAATAGAAAAGTACCGCCTGGACTCTGTGATCGCGAATTCGGATCAAATCAAGTATGGATTTAAAAAAGTATTTTTATTGCCTGATATGCCAAATATCAAGTATTCTTTTTTTATTAGCAGGTTAGTAACTTTCAATTTAACTTTTGCACCTTTAGAAAAAAACAGCAAAGAAAACCCAATTTGCATTTTGTGGCACGAGGCACAAGCAGGCCGAACTGCCAGTGACATAGTTAATGCCATATGTGCAGTATTAAATCATGAAAGAGATTTACAACACCTCTACTTGTGGGCCGACAACTGTCGGCACAAAATAAAAATTGGAGGCTGTACACTGCATTTACAACAGTGAATTCACCTTTATTCTCCACAAAGAGCATTACTATTAAATATCTTACAAAAGGATATACACATATGTCAGCAGATGGTGTACATGCACATATTGAAAAAAAAATAAATAAAAAATGGTTTATATGATTTTACTGATTTTAAAAACATCGTTCATAAATCTCGACCTGCTACCGTAACAGTTTTAGAAGTAAATAACTTTTATAAATGGGAGACAAAAAGGAGACAGTCGCGAAAAGATGATGATCTGCTAAAAAATTTTACATTAAATTCGGTGGTAGAGGTACACTTCGTCGAAGGAAATAGAAATCTATTCTTTAAAAATTCTTTACTTGAGGACGAATATAAAGAATTAGATTTTCTACCAAAAAATTTAATATCAACGCTGAGCCAAGGAGCACCGACCATCCACGGGGTATTAAGAACTCAAAAAAAAACAAACAATTATGACAAAACTTGTGCCCCTAATGTCAGAATCCAGAAAGCAGTTCTGGTTCACTTTACCCATAAATGATAATTCCATTGGTTTAGTCAGTACTGGTGAAATGGTCGAAGATTACTAACTTTACTTCACGACGTTTTAATTGTTACGGTTTATTTTGTTAGCCATAAATAGCAGCTGTTATTTAAAAAGAAGTTCGTATTTTATTTGTTTTATATATTTTTTTATATTGTAGAATCTAGTTTTAAGTTTTAACTTAGAATGAAGGAATAAATATTTTAATGTAATGTATGGAATTATAATTTTTCACACTTCGCCTTACCACCTTACGAGTAACCAAATAATATTACTAATTTACAAATGCATCACAATACAAAATCATAACTTAGTACGTGAACATACTAGGTTATCAATTTGTAAATAACTCCGAGTTATCATGTTTCAATTTTCCAATAAAGTATTGCTTGTAGAACTTGCTCTAAGCGAATATTTAGAACAATTTATTCCTCAAGACAAAGAATACTTAATTGTTAACGAAATGTAACAGTAATACTCTAGAATATACTTCATCATCTTCTACGGCTAAGTAAAAAGTGTTTTCTCGCTTTCCTCTAAACTTTTATCAAAAGCACATACTAGGTTTTGAATTTGGACGGCCGACTTGCTACGCTAATAAAATATTATTTTTCTGGGAACACCCATAATTGTTAAATTCAGGTAGTAATGGGAAAGTCCAGATAGATAATAATGAGCGATAGATAGATAAATAACGAGCTCGTTCATATCGAAGTTATATAATTCCAACTAAAAGAGGAAAATTTTAAACTTTTATATAATTTATTTTTAAAATATGCAAAATAAATCGTGTTTAGCTTAAATATGCAATGTTGTGTTTGTTGTCTGAGAATATGCAATATATGCATCTATATGCACTTTGCATATATTCCGCTCTCTAGTAATATACAACAACTCTCTCCTTTTCACAAATAATGACTAACCTTTTTCTATCTTCTTTACTTCTTCTCATGGATTGTGTTGTCCTCGGTGCTCCCACACGTGCTTCTCGGATGCTGCTACGTTCTTTCTATTCCAAACTGTTTCACAAACAAAAAACAGCACTCGCTCGAAATCTCTCCTCTATTTAATCTCTGACTCGATACAAACAATATCAATCTTTATAATTCCAAGATTTTTTTCTCTCAGCTCGATATCTTGTGCAAAATTGATACAAACCGGCTACTCGTTCCAGACAGAAACTGGAATCTATTCGGACACGAGGAGATTGAACTTCTCGACTCGATCACGATTTCGTCTCAACACGAATCTGCTTACACGGCCACCAAATTCACCACTTTACACAAAATTACTACCTTTCAAGCTGGACTGCTCCCTTCCGATCTTAATTACACAATCAATCTTTTTCCCTCATCATTCTGAGACTCAACCACACTATTCTCCCTCAATTATTCTCCTCGCCAATCACAAGCATTCTCTACAAATTAAATCCCTACTTTCATTTCTCAAGAACAAATAGTGTTGTATACAAATTTTCTATCTTGTTAATTTCCAGGAGATATTAAAATTAAACTTTTTCTTATATCCTAGAAAAACCCTCTATTCTAAAACTAAACAAATTTGTTTACCGTCGTTTCTTTCTAGAAAACCATTTAGAAACATTCTATTGTTAATTTCAAACGCGAATACTCACTTTCTAAACCGACCGTATTTTAGTTCATTGTTTGAATTTTACATAGTTTTAAGTCCGTTCGTAGAATCATTACCACTAAACATTTCCCCTTTCCACGAAACACTGCTTACGGCTAAATTATATTATTTACAAATTTTGGCTATATACAGGGCGATGAAAATTTACGATCTCGTGGTCTTTGACATAAAATTAATTCTCTAAATTCTCCCCATAAAAATTATTTAACAATATAATATTATGTGCCTGTTAGATTTGAAGAAAGCGTTTGATAGAGTCAGAATTCGGGACGTGATACATTTATTTTATGAAAAGGGAATATCACTGTATTCAGTAAAAACCAATGATAAATATTCTACGCCGACGACGCCATAATAACAGCCAAAAATGAAGATGGCCTACGAAGATTAATTAAAGAATGCGAAGACACGGCGCTCATATACAACATAGTGATCTCAACAGAGAAAATTAAATCGATATTGATATCAGTGGAACCGAGACGACGTAGACTGGTTTTAAATAACAAAATAATAGAACAAGTGATGGAAACGGAATACTTGGGAATAAAACTGTCAAGCTACGGAAAAGTGGAAGAAGAGGTACAAAAACAAGTTACCATGGCGAACAGACAAACAGGATGTCTCAACAACACAATCTGGAGAAACAAACATTTCACAGCGGAAACTAAAACCAGTATACAGCGTGTCTACTTAAGTTGGAAACATATGGGAAACTTTTTTGTTATTCATTTTACGAAAAAAAGTTATTCTTTATAAAAAGTTCTCCATGCTCTAGAACCTAAGATTCAATCATCAGATATCAAATTTTGTCAATATTATACGAGGTATGTCAAAAAATATGAACTTCGTTCAAGAGTAAAGTACCTTTATTTCTCTCAATATCGAAAATTCTTATTATGAAAAGTTGTTTGGAAATAAAAACTAAGATCAAATATGCAATTACATGCTAATAATTGGAAAAAAATATTTTATAAATTTTTCTCAAATTTATTGATACTAACTTCGTTTTTATTTATTACACATACGATAACTCTTTTATTATTACTTTTACGAAAAAAAGGCATTCTTTATAAAAAGCTCTGTATTTCCTAAGACCGAAGATGCAACCATCAGATTTCACATTTTATTAATTTTATACGAGATATGTAAAAAATATTAATTTCACTCAAGAGTAAAGTACCTTTATTTTTCACAATATTGAAAACGGTTATTAAAAAAGTTGTTTAGAATTAAAAACTATGTTTCAATATGCAATTACATCCTTCTAATTGAAATATTGTGAAATATAAAGATACTATAATCTTGAGCGAATTTCATATTTTTTGACACACCTCGTATAAAATTAATAAAAGTTGATATATCATGGTTGTGTCTTAGATTTTAGACTAAGAATAACTTTTTTTCGTAAAATGAATAATAAACGTGTTATCATATTTGTATCTAATAATTAAAAACGAAGTTGGGTATTCATAAATTTGAGAAACAATTTTTTTTTCAATTATTAGAAGCATGTTATTGCATTTTTGATCTTAGTTTTTAATTCCAAACAACTTTTTATCATAAGAATTTTCGATATTGAGAGACATAAAGGTACTTTACCCTTGACCGAAATTCATATTTTTTGACATACCTCGTATAATATTGAGAAAATTTGATATCTGATGATTGAATCTTAGGTTTTGGGGCATGCAGAACTTTTTATAAAGAATACCTTTTTTTCGTAAAATTAATAATAAAAAAGTTTCTCATATGTTTCCAACTTAAGTAGACACGCTGTATATAATAGGGTGGGTCGAAAAACAATAATGTTTCATTTTTTAATCGCTTTACCGCGGAAAACTTGCCTTTGGGGTATATAAGTAAAATGCAAAATAAAATAAAGTTATATATTGAACCCCCAGCTAGCGCATCACACTTAAAGTTTAGCTCTTTTCAGAAATCAAGACATTCTTCAATTATTTTTACAATCTTTAGCCAATAATATTTGAACGTGCTCTACCGAAAACTGTTTAGTTAATAGTTTAAAAAATATGAAATAAATTTGAAACAGACAATATCTTTTAATTTGCGGTAGCGCAAAATACTCAAAAATTGTTAAAATTCACATATTAGCACCTTAAAAGAAGGTGTGGTATAGTATGTTGTGTTGGGTGTTATTAGCACAATCCATTTTTTGTTCTTTTACTTTACACTCCATTTAATTGGAATATAATTATTATAGTGTGTTTAAAGTTATAAAGGATATAAATAAAACAACTTATAATTTTAATAATATGTTCATTTGAAACAAAAAAGAAACCAAATTATTGCCAAACAATGTAAACAAATTAAATGAAATTTTGACTTTAGAAAGAGTCTTTTACTCATTATTTCTGAGTGGGTACGTTGAACCTGCGCTTGCTGTCAAACTTTGACATCGAAGCTCTGGATGCTACGGCAGATCTAATGAAACCATCTCATTACTTAGCACCGACGACTTTTTTAGATGCTTCAGTCACTAACTTGACGCAGCGTTCCACGGCTTGAGTATGACATGGAAATTTTCCAAAGTTCCAATCCTGGGGTGTTTCACCAGCAGTGATTTTAGCCCAAACTTCATCATCAGGGACTCTCCGTAACAGTGATGGTGGTGTAATTTCACTGGTGTTCCAATGAAATAATTCAGTAGAGTCAGTCGCATGAAAGGTGATTTTTGGAGGTAGAAAAACCCTAATTCTTTCTGTTTCTGTAGCTAATATCCTTACTTTGATTATTCTTAGGAATCCCAATTCTCTTATGTGTTTCCTTTCATCCACTATCATCCTCAGTACAGTAGCAAATTTTCTGGGTGGGAAAAATGCATTTCTTTCGATTACAGGATCAACTACTTTAATTAAATTCTCTGGTAGAAATCTGGTTGATTTGATAGCCTCAAAAACGTGTTCAGGTCGATCTGTTATGTATTTGCTGTACTTTATTTTGAACCATACAGGCATGTATGATTTAAAAATGGAGGAGACTAACAATTCATGTTCAACTGAAAACGTTTCCACACTTACATACAGTCTCAAAACTCTGTTAGCTCTAGTCAACCATCGAGAGTGGGAAAGTGGACCCGGTTCTCGAACAGATAAGTCCACAGGGCAGTTGCCTGACTTTATCGCACAAGTTTTGTCTAGAAGATACTATTCATCTTTACTCAAAATATTGCCATTAACTAGTCCTCCTAGTGGTTAGGAACGAGATGGTTTCATAAGATCTGCCGTATCATCCAGAGTTTCGATGCCAAAATTTGACAGCAAGCGCAGCTTCAACCTACCCAGAAATAATGAGTGAAAGACTCTTGCTAAAGTCAAAATTTTATTTAATTTGTTGACATTGTTTGGCTACAATTTGGTTTTTTTTTTTTTCAATTAAGCATGTTATTAAAATTATAAGTTGTTTTTTTATATCTTTTATAAGTTTAAACACACTATAATAATTCTATTCCAATTAAATGTGGTGTAAAGTAAAAGAACAAAAAATGGATTGTGCTATTAACACCCAACACAACACACTAGACCACACCTTCTTTTAAGGTACTAATATGTGAATTTTAACAATTTTTTAGTATTTTGCGCTACCGCAAATTAAAAGATATTGTCTGTTTCAAATTTATTTCCTATTTTTTAAACTAGTAACTAAACAGTTTTCAGTATAGCACGTTTAAATATTATTGGCTAAAGATTGTAAAAATAATTGAAAAATGTCTTGATTTCTGAAAAAAACTAAATTTTAAGTATGATGCGCTAGCTGAGGGTTCAATATTTAACTTTATTTTACTTTGCACTTTACATATATACCCCAAAGGCAAGTTTTCCGCGGTATAGCGATTACAAAATGAAACATTATTGTTTTTCGACCCACCCTAATATATAAATCAACAATAAGACCGATAATGACGTACAGCTGGAAACAGCAGAAATGAAAGTCTTACGAAAAATAACAAACCAAACTCTAAGGGACAGATTAAGAAGTGAGGAAATAAGAGCGAGATGTGGTACGTAAGAAATAAACATATGGACCAAAAACAGGAAAATAGAATGGAATCAACACATAGAAAGAATGACAGAAAATTGGATAGAACGAATAACAAGAGCCAAATCACCAAATGGAAGAAGATCATTGGAACGACTAAGGAAAAGGGGTGAGACACCGTCAATTGTGGCTAAAAACCGAAATAAAACAGGCATGAGCCTTTTTATAAAATAGGAAGAAGAAGAAGTTCAATATCTAGGTGAATTAAAGGGTAGTTATAACAGGGTTGTGGGTATGTAAAATTAAGATGGAAATAAAAAATATATATTACCACTTGATGTCTTTATCTGAAGATGTTTCGTATATGAATCCATGATGATTTAGGCTGGTAATGAATTATGTAAATAATGTTGGTAGATATGTCGAATGGTGGACCTTCACAAAAGATATTAAGGTATTATGTTAAATTTATGTAACCCAGTTGTGTAAAATGTATTATAATATATACAAATTAGGTATCGAAATGGAACCTACTGTAATTGAATTATAATATTATAAAACTCAAATAATTGTACATGTTTTCATAGAGGTCTCCAATAATTTGATGTTTTCATAACAAAGTATTTATATTGACGTCAAAATTAAATTTAAAAAGGGGACCCACGTTTTCACATTTAGGACAGTATCTTAGTAAAATGGTGGTAAAAATGTGACATGCAAAAATATCATGATTTTTAAAAGCCTCGTTAATACAATAATTTATTAATGTCCGACTGGTATATTATTTGACAAAAAATGATATTATGATTTCATCAACAAGTCAGTTAAATATGATATAATTCCCTAGGGCGTTATTTTGAAAAATGACTCCCTTGGGCGTTAAATTTAAATAACTAGTTAAATACTGTCAAGTTGACAAATAAAAATCTAAGTAAAACTATAGTTACCACAATTACGTTACGACTATTGCTGCTAAATGTACTTATTTGAAAAGTAATTAATTCAAAATTCATTCAAATTTTTTGAATATAAAGAAGAATTTAGTCGGAACCACGGGTATTGTAGATAATAACGCTTTCGCTCAACGTATACAGGGTGAGGCAGATAAAGGGCCTATTAGAAATATCTCGAGAACTAAAGGTAAGAAAATCATGAAAATTGTTATACAGGGGTTTTGAGGTGTGAACTATTTAATGAAAATATTTTGGTCTCTTTGCTACTTTCGGTTATACCGGAAGAGGATTGTAACTTCGTTTTTTTAAATGGGACACCCTGTATATTTTTACATTTTTGGATTCTCCTCGATTTCTTCTTTCTTTAAATATAAGGTTTTGTAATATTATACAGGGTAGCTTAAAAGATAATTACGTTTTCTTATTAATTTCGTAGCAATATTCACCCCCTGTAGCCTTGTAGTAGTTTGACATAATAAACTCTATTTATGTTCAAATGATTTTTAATATAGTCTACTATTGTCACGAATTATTGGTATAGTTAAATTTTTCGTTTTAGTATACAGGGTTGGTCGAAACTCGGAATGAGTATTTTCTGAGTTTTCTTAAATGGAACACCCTGTATTTTAGTATTGTAATGAAATACTGTTTTATGGTACATTTTAATTACTTAAGCATTCCCTATACCTAACTGCTTTAATTTGTGAGTTATTGGTGATTAAAGCAAAACATTAATTGCAACATAAAATATGTGAAAATATGAAAATATTCAATCACAAATAATTTTTTGAAAATTAATACATATTAATCTAGAGTGATACTTAAAACTGCCAATAATGGTTGAACTGTCAAAATACCATCGAAGTTAAGATTGTTGGTGCGATTAACAATTAAGCACAAATTAAAGCAGTTAGGTATAGGGAATGCTTAAGAAATAAAAAAGTACCATGAAATATCATTTCATTACAATACTAAAATGTAGGGTGTTCCATTTAAGAAAACTCAGAAAATACTCATTCCGAGTTTAGACCCACCCTGTATACTAAAATTAAAAATTTAGCTATACTAATAATTTTTAACAATAGTAGACTATATTAAAAATCATTTGAACATAAATAGAGTTTATTATGTCAAACTACTACAATCCTACAGTGTGTGAATGTTGCTACGAAATTAATAAGAAAACGTAATTATCTTTCAACCTACCCTGTATAATGTTACAAAACATTATATTTTAAGAAAGAAGAAATTGAGGAGGATCCAAAAATTTCAAAATATCCCATTTAAAAAAAAACGAAGTTATAAGCAACTTCCGGTATAACCGGAAGTACCAAGTAGATGAAAATATTTTCATTAAATAGATCAGTCTTCAAAACCCCATTATTACAATTTTCATAATTCAGTTACCTTTAGTTCTCGAGATATTTCTAATAGGCCCTTTATCTGCCTCACCCTATATACCTCGGGTAATAGGCCTTCGGTATCCCGGGTGGTGAATTGGAAAACGGGCCATAGGAAACGCAATGCAAAATTCTAAACTGTTGAATTCCTGCTTCCCTAATTATTTTACATCAAAAGACATTCGAAACTATTTGTAGAAGATTGAAATCTGTACTGAAAACAACTGTTAAAAATTGTTCTAAGAATTAAACATATTCCAAAATTTTGTAAAAATGTAATACATTTTTCAGTTTATCACCCAAAATTAAGCCACACACAGTGCAATAACGTGTCACAATGAAGAGGAAACAGTAGCGATCAACAGGTAGCAAAAACGCGTTCCAAGATTGCGGCTGTAATTTGGAATATTTTTTAGAGATATTTGGCACACGTATTCGTAATATAATAAAGAATGGCGGTACAGAGCCCAATTTGAAAAATATATTAATATGTGGAAATTACTCCGTAATTAAATACAATATTAAAAAAACGAGCCTGTACCGCCATTAAGAAGAACAAAAAAATACACTTTCTTCAAATAAACTTTTTTATCCGATGCCTAGATTTTGTGTCATTTTGGAACTACTAAAATTTTTTATTTCATTAGTAGTTCCAAAATGACACAAAATCTAGGCATCGGATAAACAAGTTTATTTGAAGAAAGTGTATTTTTTTGTTCTTTTTAATAGCGGTACAGGCTCGTTTTTTTAATATTGTATTTAATTACAAAGTAATTTCCACATATTAATATATTTTTCAAATTGGCTGTACCGCCATTCTTTATTATATTACGAATACGTGTGCCAAATATCTCGAAAAAATATTCAAAATTACAGCCGCAATCTTGGAACGCGTTTTCGCTACCTGTTTATCGCTACTGTTTCACCTGAAGTTATTATTTTCACATTTTTGAACTGCTAATATTTTTATTTTATCATTTATTGTTTAAAAACAATACAGTTGATAAGATACCCTCAGTTGCGGAGAAAGTATTAATAATAAAGATTTTTTATTCAGTCAATGGTGTGAGCACTGTCAGTTAAATAGTAACGTGTTGTATAACTTTTACACACATACCTACTGTGGTAAATGTATTATATTTTTCAAAATTTTGAAATGCGTTTAAATCGTAGAACAATTTACTTTTGATTTTAATACAGATTTCAATCATCTACAAATATTCTGTCATGACTTTTGATGTAAAATAATTAGGGAAGCAGGAATAGTTTAGAATTTTACATTGAGTTTCCTATGGCCCGTTTTACGATTCACCAACCGCTATACGCCATTGACCTCAAGCGTTATTATCCTTATAATACTCTTGGCACCTTAATAACTATAATGCAATGGGGAGAGTATAATTTATTGAGGTAATACCCAAGCCGGAGGAGGAAATCTATTATTGTAGGGGAGCCCAAGCGGGGATTTTTGCAGTTACTCGAGCGCGTCAAATTATTACATGGAGAGAAACCTTGTACCATAAAAATGTTCCTATACCATATATTGGCTCCTAATGCAGGGGAGTTCGTTAAGAGGGGGCCGAAAAAAAAATATATCCTTAGAAAAACTCGAAATCGTCAGATAAAGATAAGGTAAGTTAAGTACATGCAAAACAGTCTATATTTCAAAAATATGACGATAAGGAAATGGGTGAGTCCCAAAGTTTCACAAGAAAAAAGCGAATATTTTTTAAAAATCTATCGAATGATACCAAACACGACTTCCCACGGAGAGGGGTGGGGGGTAAATTTAAAATTTTAAATACGAATCCCGAGATACTTCGCGAAATGGACATCAGATCGAAAAACTGAAAAATACACTTATTCAATATTTTTGAAAAATCTATCGAATGGCACCAAACACGACCTTCCACGAAGGTGGGGTGAGGGTTTACTTTAAAATCTTAAATGGAATTTCTTACGTAAAAATAAGTAACTTTTATTCGAGACATTTTTTCGAATTATGGATAGATGGCGCTATAATCTAAAAAACGATTGTTGGAAATGGATAATTAGATTAAAATTGGAAAGTTCCCACTGAAATGGAAAACTTTACTTAACTTTTTTTGGTTTTGGGACCTACTCTTCACAGTCCAATAGAGCCCCATAACGCTCGAGTGACTGCACATTTATCATAATTTGCTCCCCTACCATTTAGACCGGGATGATTCGATTTTTTGCACAAACCTACTCAAAAAGAGGTACTTATAGCATATCCACAGAGTGCCGGGCGGTGCCATGGTCTAAAAATTGTTTAAAAAATTTTTCAAACAAATTCACAAAAATAAATTTTTCATTTCAAACAATATTTTTTTTTTGATAACTTGGGTCATTCTGAGCAAAAAAGGTCTCTTGTGATTTTTCTCTAAAATTAATTGTTGTCGAGTATTATGCGATTAAAAATTTGAAAAATGCGAAAATGCCCATTTTAATAACTCGATTAAAAATTATTATTTTCAAATTCAAAAAGTGACCAAATCAGTTTCCAAACCCCTTCTTCAAGGTCCTGAAGAGATTTTTGTCATTATTATATTACAAAGCTGCTATTTTTTATTATTAACAATTAGCGCTATCAACTGTATCGCCGCCCCCGTTAGCGAAACTATTTCGATTAGATTTTTTTGCACAAACTTACTCAAAAAGATGTCCTTATAACACATCCATAGGGTGCCGGGTGGTGCCGTGGTCGAAAAATTGTTTAAACAATTTTTTTTAAACAAATTCACAAAAATAATTTTTTATTGCGCACGATTCCTTTTAGATAATTTGGGTTATTCTGAGCAAAGAAGGTCTCTTGTGATTTTTCTCTAAAATGGATTGTTGCCAAGTTATATGGCAATTTTCGCATTTTTGAAATTTTAAATCGCGTATAACTCGACAACATTCAATTTTAGAGAAAAATCACAACATACCTTTTTTGCTCAGAATGTCCCAAATTATCTAAAAAAAATTGATCGGAGTGAAAAAATTATTTTTGTGAATTTGTTTAAAAAAAATCGTTTAAACAATTTTTCGACCACGGCACTGCACGGCACCCTGTGGATATGTTAAAAGGACCTCTTTTTGACTAAGTTCACTAACGGGGGCGACGATACATCCTAGACTATAGCGCTAATTGTTAATAATTAAAAATAACAGCTTTGTAATAAAATAATGACAAAAATCTCTTCAGAACCTTGAAGAAGGGGTCTGAAACTTGATTTGGTGACTTCTTGAATTTCATAATAATATTTTTAATCGAGTTATTAAGCCTTGAAAATGGCCATTTTCGCATTTTTTAAATTTTTAATCGCATATAACTCGACAACAGTCAATTTTAGACAAAAATGACGGGAGACCTGTTTTGCTCAGAATGACCCATATTATCTAAAAAAAATTTCGAAATAGAGAAATTATTTTTGTGAATTTGGTTTAAAAAAATTTTTTATAATCAACTATTTTCAATGGGAAATAAGCCACAATTTTACCAAAAAATTATTTTATTTTATTTTTTTGTAAATTTTTTTGGTAAAATTGTGGCTTATTTCCCATTGAAAATAGTTTATTGTAAAAATGCCACAAAGAAATAGCTTCAGAACGACATTAAAAATTGTTTTTCTACGGCCGTGCTAAAAGAGCAACTTTCCCGCACGCATTTCGTTTCCGAAAGTTGCACTTTTCCGCACGGCGTGCGGGAAAGTAAAATACCTTGTAATATGGCATTATAATAATATATTATAATACATGCAATATAATAATAAATATACTAATATTTAGATATTATTTATTAATTTATTTCAAATTCATCTTATTGTGTTCATGTTTTAAGGAAATTAGCGCGAAAATCCGCGATAATCAACAACTATAAAATAATGTTTTAAAATAAAATAAGCACAAATTACTTATCGGGAAAATCATTAGAAAACTATACGAAAATAACACTGGTTTCCGGAAAAATATATCTACCATTGATGCAATATTTGTTATCAGAGAGATAGCTGAAAATCCATAGAATTTAATAGATCTGCATATATGTGTTTCATCGATATGATCAAGGATTTTGACAGAGTGCGATTAAAGGACATGTTAGAAACGATGGGAGAAAAGAGGCTAAACCTCAGGCTAATTAACCTAGTACACGATATTAACAAACAATGTAAAACAAAAATAGGAGTGGGATATTTGACAAAAGAAGACATAGTTATAAACACAGGAATCCGTCAAGGCGAGTCACTAAGCCCTTTCGTATTTAATTTAATAATGGACAGAATCAGAGAAAACCTTCCCAGAACAACTGGATTTAAGATGGGAAACACATTCTTTAGAGTCGTTTGCTGCGCTGACGATGCTCTCCTTATCGCCGATTCTGAAGACAATCTCCAAAGGCTACTGCATACATTTAATACTTAAGCTAAAGAACGAAATATACTCATCAACAACGAGAAGACTGAGTGCCTAGTAATTTCCAAAGAACCGATAAGATGCAAATTGGAAATTGACTCCAAAACTGTGGGACAGGTGAATCACTTCAAATATCTTGGTGCGGAAATAACAAGCTATGTAAATCTCTCAAAACAGGTCAGAGAATAAACAATGAAAGCAGCTAGAATCTCAAGATGCCTGAAGTAAAACGTATGGAACAACAAATATTTAAATACTGAAAGCAAAGTCAAAATATATAAAACAACAATAAGACCTATTGTAACATAAATATGCGGCAGAAACAAGACCAGACACAAATACAACGTTACAAATGATGAGAACAGTTGACATGAGAACACTAAGGAGTATAAAAAGCAAATCTCTAGGTGACAGAATAAGAAGTGAAGACATCAGAAAAATCTATGGAATACAGGACATAGGAAGGTGGGTCAGAGAGAGACGAAGATATTGGAACAAACATATAAAGAGAATAAATGACAGCAGACTCGTTAATAGCGCAAAAACGAATAACCCAATAGGTAAAAGACCACAAGGTAGACCACCAAAACGATGGCGAGAATGCTGGACCTCATCTTCCGGGGAAGACTTGATGGCAATGAACAGGCAGTGGCCTACTAGCATGATTGAACATGCTAGAAAGAAGAAGACAAATATCTAAATAACCTAAATTAATGTCTGCCCTGCCCCAAAAATATGATTTTTATAATTTGTTTTAAAAAAATGTAGCAATAACTCCGAAATTACAGCATTTAGGTATAGGGAATATTATATAAAAAATAATTAGTATTTCTTAAAGACTTAAAAACGCAAAAAATATAGAGTGTATTCCATTTGAAATAAGAAAATTCATTAGAATGTCTGACAAAAATGGAAGGTCTGGCAACAATCTAAATACCACTATAATATCGTTCGCGTTAACTGGGCCATTCACGATCTGATTTGTAGTACCTCTAGTGGTACTACTAGTGGTATTACTAGTTGGATATTCGGCACCATTCACGTCCCAACATTTTATCTATCTAGCCGCCAACAAAGGTCTTACCTTTCAGTCACCTGTTTTCACGATGGTGTACACTAAAAAATGTATCGAGTAAAGTCTATGCAAAATATAATTCGGAGGATTTGTGTTTTTAAAAAATTGGGTACATCAGTTGAGGTTTCATAATTAAGTATGCCATAAGTTTCGTTTCTCTAGCATTTGTCTAGGGCTGATATGAACTAATTAATTTTTACGACGCTTGTAATTTTTATGACTTTTTAAGATGTAGGGTAGTTATATTGTATTGTAGAAAGAAATAAAAACTTGTTCTAAACTGGAGCTGCGATTTACTTTGCTGTGTGTCGGTGTATCATGTATTTTTAATAGTAGCAATTTTTCGTGCCATTAAAAGTTAATTTCTTTTATTTATTTGCGAACCTAGGGATCTTTGCTCAGCGATGTAATAATTGAGATTTTGTTCGGAGCTGATGTTGTAAGCAAATTGTATACACGGAGGAAATACTAGTTACAGTGCGGTCTCGTAGCAAATTTACCATTTTAATTGGGAATAAAGCACAATGTTAGTTAGAAATTAAATTTATTTGACGTTTCGACTTCTAATTCTGAAATCGTTATGAAAATGTTCCGAAGTGGAAGTCGAAACATCAAATAAATTTAATGTATAACTAATATCATGGCTTATTCCCAAATCAAATAGTAAATTTGCATAAGATGCCAAAAGAAAATAGTTTTAGGTTAATAAGAAACTGGTCTTTATTTACAGAAAAGAAAATTATTGGTCCCAACAAAAAGTAGATAATAAAGAATCGTGTATTTTAATAAGGGTAATTTTTGTGACATTTTATTTTCTATTAAATATTTGCAAACTAGGAATGTTTGCGTAAAGAAACTTGTAGACATCCCATACGTAATATACTGCGAGGCATAAGTTAGGGATATAGAAAATTTATGCTCATTTTCATAATTGATTTTTTCGTGAACGAATTAACGAGTCCCGCTAATTTTTTTACTATTTTAGGTATTTCTTTAGTATTAACAAAGTTGTGCAAAGATTTACTTAAACTTATTTTTTGTACTTATACCGAGTGGAGGAAAAGAAATGTTTTTCTTATGTTAAGTTTGAAACACCCTGTAGGGAGAACAAGGTACAATAATGAGTATGAATTGGAATCGTATTATAGTCTTATGTTTTACGAACATTTTGTTTTTTTAATGTGCCTGATACCTTTAGAAACAAAGAAAATAGACGGTTGGTTTTGTAGTTTAACATGTGTTTTAATCGAAAAAAATTTAAGACACCCTTTATTTATACACCTGAGGAAAAGGTAAAATGGTGGTTATGCATTGATACTATGTTGTAGTCTCATCTTTTGTGAACCATTTATTTTTTAATTTCTCTGATATCTTTAATTACAAAGAAACTAGACGGTTTTACTTTTTAATATGTGTTTTAACTGACGACTGCGATCCGTGAGGAGATCATGTCTTATCATACCACTAAGACGAAATTATTTCCTATATATAGTGCGAAAGAAAAAGAGTGTTCAAAGAAAAAGAATATGTGTAATGTACCTCTCGATATTTAAAGAGCCTCCAGGTAGACACCAAATCCGTCTTACTTTCAGGGAAATTCCACCCCAAAACATCATAGAGCCTCCATTAAACAATCTCGTCTCTCTTATGTTATTTAATAGTGTTAATTTAGTTTTGTTTCAGTTAAAATACATGTTAAGGAGTAAAACCACCTATTTTCTTTGTTATTTTCTTTATCTTCACAAAAACAAAATGTTCACAAAACATAATACTATGTACATTTCGATTCCGATCTAAACACAGATTTGTACCTCGTTCCCCCTACAGGGTGTTTCAAACTTAACATAAGAGAAACATTATTTTTCTTCCACCCTGTATAAGTACAAAAAATAATTTTAATTAAATCTTTGTACAACTGTGTAAATATTAAAGAAATATCTAACATAAAAATAAATTAGCGAAATTCGTTAATCCGTTCACGAAAAAATCAACTATGAAAATGAGCATACATTTTCTATATCCTTTAAGTTAATAACTTATGACTCGCAGTGTAGTGGAAATTTTTAATCCAACACCCAACATCAGCATTCACGCTCCAACTTTCTTAGTAATATCACTAGTGGTATCACTAGTCGTATTACTAGTGATACCACTAACCCAACCGCCCCATTCACGGCATGATTTTAGATCCAACATCGAAAATCGTACCACTAGAGGTACTACAAATCAGAGCAAGAATGGTCCGCCTTAGAAGACAATTACCAGAATCTATAAAAATCGTGCAAGCCGTTTCCGAGATAATTGAGGCATTCCATACATAAAACTCACTCTGTATACTAACACAAGAAAGATTGTGCTCTTAAATTTTGGAAATACATTTGGAAATAGATTTTTATATTTATGTGTGAATGTAGTTTATTTTATAAAATAAAAATGTATACCATTTTTATTCAGTTGCAATGCGAAGGCAAAACAATCTTACTTTTCAATTAGAATACGGAGTGCAGTCCAGTCCCTTGAATCGCGATTTTCGGCTCTTATTGGAGCCTCATCGGAAAGAACGTAGGCACTGTTCTCCATATTTTAACTGATTCGCATCGAGAGCTTTTTCCACCCATTGCAACTGAAGTGATGATAGTAGGTGGCTAGCGCCATCTGGCATTGAAAGACGAATTAGTTTTCAATCCTAATAGTAAATTATTAATATTGAAAATATTAAAAATATTACTAAAAGATTTTTAAATTGAAAACTTATTGGTACACTTTCCTGGTGACACCTCCAAGACTTCTACAATTTGCAAGTCAAATGGATGCTGCAGTGAAGACGAGAGGGAAGGAATTCTACACTATGCAATTCACATCCCCCGTCTGCAGCTGGTAAAGTTCCAACGGAAAAATGCACCTAGTTACTCTACGGAGTAATACGACTATAAAATAAAAATGTATACCATTTTTATTCAGTTGCAATGCGAAGGCAAAACAATCTTACTTTTCAATTAGAATATTTATTTTATTTTTTTGAACAGAAATATTAAGATGATATAAATTATTATTATAGTGATTTTCATTTTTCTGATACACTTTTTAATCTTAAGGCCATCGGTACATAATTCGCAAATATTTTACGGCTATCCCTACTTTTTCTGCCTTTACACGGCAAATTAAGTGTAGTAAAATTCACACTGAGATGGATATGTAAACATTACTAATACAATGTCATTCTAGTTGAAAATGTCATCATTAACTTAAAGATATGGTTTTTGAATGTTCTTGGATAACTGTTATTTGTATAATTGCAAATTATTAATTCAGTTAATAAATGTGATAATGTTTTCACTAACTATGTATTTAGTGATTGTAATAATTTATATGTACAACAAAAACTAATACGCAATCGAGAAAATAGAAAAAGTGTTAAAGTGATTTTTTAATAATATATTGTTACTATGGAACGCTTACAATTTTGAACATCTTTAACAACAAACTACTTGGATCACAGAATATATTATCGTGATGTATTCTCTGCTTGGATCTTCCACAAATAATACAAAATAAATAACTTTTTATTCACGTCTTAAATCAATTATTTATCAAATACACTATATATCAATATTATTTAATCAACAACTCAAAATATTCCCGATGCCATGTCAAATATTTAAAATTGTCACTGATTGTCACTGTCTGACTGACAATATGCTGACAATATTCTATTCGACTGAGTGCGTTGTAAGACAAAGATAAATTTGGAAAATATTACCACGGACATTGTGTTCACTTTTTTTCGAATCCTGAAAAAACCAATAAATATTTTTGAAAATTTTAAACGCAGAATGAAAGACTAAATATTACCGATGGCCGAAAGTCCCTTAGAATAAATAAAAAGTTTATTTTGAATGAGATATTTGGAATTAAAAGTCACACTTAAATTTCTCTTAGTTTTTCACCCCTGTAACTTATAAAAATAAACATTATAGAAGTTCTCAGGGACTTTCGGCCCTAGCTAATAACGTAATCTTTCAAAAATAATTTTTTTTTCAAAAATACTTATTAGTTTTCTCAGGATTCGAAAAAAATGAATCCCCATTGAATAGCAGTGCAGCCGAAAATACGTACCCATCCCCTTAAGAGAAATACATTATTACGATTTTAACAATTTCGTTTTCCCCTGGGCTAGCCTTCGGCTATTGTGCAAGATCTATTAATATTTTGTAGCAGGAAATATAAATTACACCAAATATTGGGTTTAATAAATGTTATTGTTAACTAAAGTAATCAAATTTGTCGTATTTTATATAAATTCCAATTCAAAATTTACCAAATGCTATTATATTATTTACGAAGTAACTTTGTATAACACCATTAATAGTGTAGAAAAAATGTCAAAATTACTAAGTGTGTTAGTTATTGCCGTAGCGTTATGTGTAAGTTTTTTTTCATGTATTGTATTATAATAATCACCAGATATATTTCATTTCTACGATTTACATCCAGTTTTCATTAGTCCTAATATATTTTAGGAATAAACCACAAAGGAATAAACCACTTTCGCTATTCAGGTGTTTGGCCTGTCAGTACGCAAGGTATTGTCAACAAAATGGAACTTGTAAAACTGTTTCCTATCTGAAATTTAATTAAAATTTACCTTAAGATGTTTATTTAGTCCGAAGTGATATTCCATGGTATTTTAATAACATGTCATCGTCATTCTCTTTACCCTTTATCCCTGTTTGGGGTTGGCTTCTCTAATTTAATTTCTCCACAACTTTCTAACTTTGGTCATACCAATAGCAATCCTCTTTATCGACATATCCTGTAACATTCGATAATAATCAATACCTCTGTAGAATTTGTTTAGGACAGTCACGTCTTGAACGATTTCTCTTTGGCTGCTAATTATAGTCTACAGTGGTACCTCGATATACGAGCGCCCTAATATACGAGTGTTTTGAGGTACGAGCCGCCGAGCGAGCGATGTTTTGCTTGGAGATGAGAGCAAAATTTGAGATACGAGAGCAAAATTTGAGAGCAAAATTTGAGATAGCAAATCGAATGCTTACGATGTAAGCAAAATTTCTCGAGATACGAGAAACCGCTTTTTATTAAAATTCGCCTCTTTTTGACTACCTACTTCTAACTTGAAGGAGGTGATAAAGGGTATAATGCCAGCTAAGGGCGTTACAATAATTTCCAAGCTCCGGACCTCTCTCCATGAAAAGATGGAGAAACTACTGATGGTGTGGGTGACAGAGAAGCAGCATCAAGGAGGAACCTTAACAAAAAGCATCATATGTGAGAAGGCACGAGCGATTTATGAAAGGGAACAAACCTTTTTGGACAGTTTTTTTAAACGAGCTGCAGATAAAAATGAGCAAAGTGTGACGAAAAAAGCGAAGACAAATAACGAAAATTAAGCGCTTGACATTTTTCTTATTTAAAAACACTTAACAAATACAACTAAAGTGTTTTTTTTTTTGGTACTGGAACGGATTAATGACATTTCAGTTAATTTCAATGGAGAAAATTGCTTTGACACACTGAACAAATTATTGTACATAGTATCAATGAACGCCAATCATTGACTTTTTTTACATTGATTCAATGAAAATTTCGTTAATACTATAAACACGTAGTCATTAAGTAGAGACCATATTCATTATTACAATGTAATTATATTCATTAAAAAATAATGAGTAGAATCATTAATCCAATGAATCGTTTTGTCTATCCAATGACTTTTTTCATAATACTAATAATTTGTTCATTGTATATATGAAACTATACATCAGGATTATGCGGTTAAATTAATGAATATAAAACGTTGCACTAATGAACAGTGTTCTTTAAATTACGAACTCGTTTATTGAATCAATGTTTTCGTAACATTAAATCAATGCTTTCAACTTTGATTAATAACTCAATACATTGTTTTGATGTAACGCAATCATTGTATTAATGTAATATACCTGAATCAATGATCAATACATTGTTGCAACAATCTTGTACATAAACCGATACATTTCTTAAAACTCTATAAGTGTTTTTATTGGTGTAAAAAATCACGTGACAACAGTTGCAGCCTCCTAGCAGACAGTCACCCTGCAGACTCTGAGGAGCGGTGTTTGGCACTAGTGATTTGGTTGATTTTTCTAAGGTATGTATTTACATATATTTTTAACTATTTATAAATTATTTTTTGGATTTCTATTTCCACTTTTCCAGATTGATATGGACTTTGGAGTGGCATTTGGAAATAGAAATAAACTTATTGATGGATGGGACAGCAATTTCGAAAGAATTATCTCATTTCTTCGGTGTGAAAGTCATATCAAGCATAAAACAAATAGATTTTTATTTGAAAAGACTACCCATGAAGACATTACAGAATGTAAGTACCTATTTCATTATTCAATCCTGCATCTAGTATTAATTAATTTTTGTTCTCTATAAATTTTTTCAAAAGCTAATTCGACACGTAGGTAAAAGAAAATAGGAACCATGTGAAAATATTTCTAAATGGTATAATCTTATAAAAGATTGGTAAATTAAATCTTTAGGTGATTAAACCGTAAATAATTCAAAAATATTATTAACTCTTGCAGTCGGTAGTATCTATCAAAGTAAAATAAACATCTCAACATCTAGCAATTTTTTTCAGGATAAATTAAAATATTTCTATAAAAAAAGTGATACCCAAAAATACAACTATGTTCACTATTTAGATTTATTTTTTTATAATAATTAATTAATTATATAAATTGTAGATGGCTAACATGCAGTAACAAGATCCAGCAAGAAGTCAAAGATCATATTCGATTTTTGAAATCAAAGAAAAATGCCATTCAACAATTTGTTTTTTGTATGGGTGGTGATAATTAGTCCCAGAGAGATGTATTTATGGAGATGTTACTGTAGATATATTTATTTTCACGATATTAGGTATACATTTTTTTTTAATAATATAAATAGATATATTTTTATATATTTTATAAGAAGAATCAATTCCTGTTATATTTAGTTCTTCAGTTTTTTCCAAATTACATTATAAAAAGTTGTTTGTGTTAATTAAAATTATATGTTTTTTCTTTATTTAAACTTATAGATACATAAGGTTAGTTTGAGAATCGGCAAAAAATCGGTGCTTCAACCTATAATTTTAATCTAAAAAGGGTAGTTCCCTGGATTGGCTCTATACCTTATAGTTAAACAAACTGGAACATGAAGTAAAAACCACTTCTATGTAAAAGGTATATTTACTAAAAATTTTTAGAATCCCAATGGATTCAATAAAATGAGTTCATCAGAACGTTTTCAAACCTATCGGTCCATCATCAGTGAATTTGAATACTTGCAAAATAGCCCCAGAACCAAACAATGGTTGTGATTATAAATAAATCTAATTATGTTGAAATAAATTTAAAATGGCTAAACGCCGATGTTCAGGGATTAAACCTCTGGGAACATGGTGAAACTCTACCCGAGGACCCAATCAACCATCTTCAGGAACTATTTGTATGTTATATATACAAATATACATGAAGATGACATTCGCTGAACCAAAAAACTACGTAAATATAATGAAAAAAACATTGATTCAAAAACGGGGAGCATTAATTTTCGTCCAAAGATCAGTATCGTTGGTCCAATGTAAGTATATACATTAACTAATGCTCAAAAACATTAACTTCTATGAATTAGTACGTTTATTCAATGTACTTTCTTGTTAATAATTAATGTACCGATACATTGATTCAATGTACCGATCCATTGATTCAATGTACCGATACATTGATTCATTGTAACGATACATTGATTCTTAACTAGAAAGTACATTGAATTAACGTACTAATTCATAAAAACTAATGTTTTTGAGCATTAGTTAATGTATCTACTTACATTGAACCAATGCTACTGATCTTTGGACGAAAATTAATGCTCCCCGTTTTTGAATCAATGTTTTTTCATTATATTTACGTACTTTTTTGGTTCAGAGCATACGAGCAATTTGACATACGAGCAAGGTTACGGAACGAATTACCCTCGTATGTCGAGGTACCACTGTATTTCGTTTTTAGTTTTGCTATCCGGGGTTTGTCAAGTCATTTTCTTTGTTGTTTTTTGTGTAAGATGCTGTTCATTTGGCATAAGTTATTCTGAAGA